>NW_028327174.1:38748275-39051305 GCF_987537825.1 Furipterus horrens
ATTGTTTCTTTCCTGCTGCCCAAATCATACAAGGCAAGAAGACCTCAAGAACAACCTAATGGCAAGATATTTATTCTAAATTAGCGAATAAAGTGGGGGTAGATCCCTAAGAGTTTGTGCAAAACTGTATGTATACATTATTCTGGGAAAAGGGGACATAATTTGGTGAGATTCTCAAAGGGGTCATGACCCCCAATAAATACACTCAGAAGCTCTGAACTGGTCTCATGGTACAAACGTGAGGCTACTTCCTGAGCAGTAGGTGTTCTGGGAGGTCTCCAGGTCCCTGTGTTGTATTCCTTCCAAGGAGGCTGGGTGCTCAGAGGTGACCCTGTGACTGGAGTTACAAAGACAAGGGTCCTAATCCTGGCTCTACTCAGGGTTGGGTGATTCGGGAGAGGTTACTTTCTGTGCCTCTGTTTTATTCTCTGTAAAATGAGGACAACAGTTGTGAGCATTATGTGACTTCATACCTGTAAATAGCCTGGCCAGAACTCAAGAGATGTTAACCATTGTGGGCCAGGTCTCCCTGTTACATGCTCTCACCATGTGCACAGCTATAATCAGTTACTATGTAATTACTTATGTAATGTCTGCCTCCCCCAATATTATATGTGTTCTTCAAGGGAAGGAATCTTATCTCTCGGGTACAGAATGAGTATGTGTTGAATGGGTGGATAGAAGGATGAAGGAAAAAATGAATATCTCCACTTATGCAGAGCTGGTTATGAGAGCTAAAAGCTAACTTAAAAAATCACAAATTATGATTTGTACAGCTTCTGAGCTACATATCAGCATATTATTCCTTCCACAGAACTTATAGCAGTTTATGATGGAGGTCAAGAAAGATTATTAAAGGAATAAAAGAGACAATTATCCTCTTTGATAATTGCCTCAGGTCAGGGTATGTGCCTAGGTTGCAGGTTTGGTCCCCAGAGGTAACCAATCAATGTTTCCCTCTCACATCAATGTTTCCCTTTCTCTCTCCTTCACTTCCCCTCTCCCTAAAATCAATAAGCATGTCCTTCAGTGAGGATATTTTTTAAAAGAAAGAAATTGAATGAGGAAAAACAAAGTATAAGCAACACTGGGCTGGAGAGTTCCAAGAACATAGGAGACATGACTTCAATAATGAGGTCAAAATGGTTCTGGACTGGACCAAAGGGGAGGGTCTGCAGTCAGTGGTCATGTCTTTCTGCTGTCAGTGAGGCAAAGCAGAAAGAACCTAGGAGGCTAGAAACAAAAAGGATGCAAGGAGAAAGTGAACAAAGTGGGAAGCAAGAGAGGTTGATAGTTGTTCTCTAAATAAAAGGCAAGAGGTGAGCGATGCAATTACTATCCATCAGCTGAGAAAATACAGAGGAAAGACATTCTCATATAAGCAATGGGAGGTCCTTGGGCTCACAGCTTTCTTGCCATGAGCTTAGGTCAAAATGATAACTGGGTTCTTTCCTTTTACACACCTCTGAGACTCACTGGGAGCCAACAAAGCATTCAACTCTATTTAAATGATGTCTAAGTACACCTAGGCAGGAAGGTGATCAGAATTTAATGGTTAATCTCAGCTTGCTGTCACTCAATAAGCCTGCTCTTATCTTTATGTCACGAAGTATAAAGAGATAGGGAATAGAATAAAAAGACGGATTTTTTTTAAAGATAAAATTCTTCATTGGGCAAAGCAGAAAAATAAATCAACCATATTTTTAAAAGTTCAAAAGTAAGAACACTAAATTTTCTGAAAAATGGGATCTGTATGTCAAATTTTAAATAATTGGAGATTTGACAGAGGAAGAAAATTATAGTATGTGTTTGAAGTTGCCTTAGTCATTCTTATCAGCTACAGTCCACAGGATAATATGAAGGTGCATTAAATTAAAAAAAATGAAACTGGGCTACTAAATAAACTTGTTCTTTGATTTAAGTAGGATGTGTAAGTATTCCTGGATGGTTTAGGCTGGCCCACTGCAAAATTTCAAAATGAAACTCCTGAAACTCTAAGATAACAACATCAACTCCAGAGCAGACTCCAACTTAGCAGTGCCCCTTGATAGATAACACTCATTTTACTGCACACATTGAAGGCAAGCTGTTAACAAACAGTTCCCACTCACAAACACTTTCCTGTGCAAATCAAGATTTCTCAGTGGTTTGCAACCAGAAAATATTGCTAGTATAAACTTGCAAGTAACATAGGTACTTTTCAATTTCTAATATGGGGCTCATGAAAATTTTATAGTCCCCACTGATTTTTATAAAAGCACGAAGAGTTTGAACATATGTAATACATTTATCTTAATGAAATAAGCCTTGTTTATTATATTACGGTCTACGATGAAGTTACATAAACAAAAAAGTTACATTTTTTTTAATGAAAATTTTAAAATTATTCATTTAAGTACTTCTCCGCACATGCACTGCTTGATATCAAGATACTCAAATGACTTACGGTTTCTCTTGCTTGTGGGATAAGGAAAAGAGATCATAAACCAAGCACACTCCAAACACTGTGATGCCCGTCTCCTTCACCAGCATTGCGCAGGTCCCCAGAAACAAACCAAGGAGCAAGAAGAAGGGAGAAGCCGTGGACGGGAAACAGTCCCCCACATAACACTGGTCCACACTCCTGCAAAACATGGTTGAAATTCTTCTAATCTAAGAGATACCACCTTTTAATAATAAGATCTAACATCAATTTCACTGTATTCTAAGTAGGTAAGTGAACAAAATATTCTTCAAGAATAGAATCATTTAAAATTATCAAGATAGAAAAAAGTAAATGCCTAATATTGATTTTGATACTTAAATTAAGGCATAGGGAAATCATGATAAAACCTGGCATATAATAAATGCACACTAAAAAGCCATTCAAATTGCTACCATAGAGATATATTTAGTGACATGGAAAGATGTTTAAGTGAATATATTTTAAGTGAGTAACACAGGTTACTAAACCATATGCATGAACTCTGGAGCCAGATTTCCTGGGTTCAAATCATTGCTCTGTACTTAATTAACAGGGTAATATGGGGCAGAGTACTTTGCCTCTCTGCCTCAGTTCCCTAATCTGTGAAACAGGATCACAGTGTTGGAAGGAGGATTCAATAAGCAATTTATTACATGTTAAGTGTGTATCATCATTATCATCATTATTATTTTAGTGAAGGTGTATGACATGTTTTTGTACACAAAACAATCACTGGAGATATATATATATATATATATATATATATATATATATACACACATCTCAAAGTATAATCATAATTTCTCTCTGTGATGAAAATACATATGTTTTAGCTTTATTCTTTTCTTCTGCCTACTTTCCATGAGGACATTATTAGATAAAGGTTTTTTTCTCAGTATGACTTCCAGCGGGGATTTTCAAGAACCCTCCAGCACTATATAGTCTTTTTTTCATCTTACGAAATGGAATCAGCCCCACATGAAGAAACATCACTGTTCCTTCAGCAGGCACCAACCACACCTATGTGCTCCTAGTCCTTTGAAGTAAAGGCCAATATTCCTGTAGCTGTGATGTCTCACCCTTCCTCTTATGTCTAGGAGCAGTTGCCTAAAATCATATGCCAAACTTGCAGCAGGTGTGAATTCTTCTCCAATGCTGGTCTATAGCCTGAAATGCTAGAGGTGAGAATGGCATGCACAACAGAAACCTGTAGTACTACGGCTTGTAGACAGATATGGATACACAGGTTTAATCTTGTTCCCAAATATATCAACCACACAGAGAGAGCTCGAAAGAATAAGTTTAATCTGGCTCTAACACCAGAGTAAACAGAAAGCAATTGTTAAATTTGGATTTATATTTTTAAGATTTTTTACATCTTTATACATGACTATCTATGCAGTTGGAGGTCACAAGGTCAGGACTAGAAGACTGGTGCTATACGAAAAGGTCTTCTTTTGACTACAACTCCGTAAGATTTCATTCAGTCTTGATCTAAAGTTTAAACTGGTTTACAACAGGGTTTCACAATTTCAGCACTATTGGCATTGTGGGGAAGAAGATTCTTTATTTTAAGGGTTGCCATATACATTTTAGTATCTTTGGTCTATCAAGTGTGACCAACAAAAAATGTCTCCAGACATTGTCAAGTGTCGCCTGGTAGAAATAGGGGCAAATTTGCCACATACTGGGAACCACTACTTTAGAACAGTGTTCCTCAGAGTCACTGGGCTTTGTAAGAATATAAAATAATGAACTAATCCAAAGATCAAGGTTCACAAATCCTTACCCAGGCAGTCCTTCACGAAGGAGGACAACATGGTTCACTGGCCCCTTTTTTCTGGGCCATGCTCTGAGTCATTTGCCCCATTTCCATGTTCTTTTCAATCTGTCCCTTTCCCCATGCAGGCATATCACCACTCAGGTGACAACCTGATAATACTGCAGGGAAAGAGGCAATATAATAAAGAATTGTTGAATTGCTCTTCAATCTCCCAAAGCAAGAAACTTCTGTGTATTGATGAAAGGATATTTATATTTTAAAACCACAGTTGAGAAACACTGCTTTCAGTTCAGCCTTGTTTGAAGCTTTGCGCCACTTTAAGAAAGATAAGAAGAAAAAAATAGGACCAAAATGAAAAGGAAAAATTAAACAAATCATAAGGAAATAAGAGAGAAGACTACATCCAATATATTTTTGGCTCAGAGCTAAGATTCCAAATTCCATTCTCAGTAAGAAACTACATGTAGAAGGAATCAAGGTGAAAGATCTTATCTTCCTGGTACTGGGAGGGCAGTTCCTATAAAAGTCTATGACAGGTTCAGAATGTAGCTGGAAAAGAGTATATCCTAGCACTTGGTAAGGAATGATTTCCTACACCAGGTCTCTGGGAAGCTCTCTGAGCGTTTCAATGCCAAGAAGCCTCCCTCCTCTCTCAGGCAGAAGCCCACATCTACACACATGTGCGCGCGCGCGCGCATACACACACACACACACACGCGCGCGCGCGCGAGAAATCCCCAAGGAACAGCATGACTGTAATCGCAGAGAAGAACAGTCTTAGCTACACATACCTATTGTAGGAGAGAAAGGCCAACAGAAACAGCAGGCACGCCAACACATCAGCTCTGCCAACAATTCCAGCCACCTAGAATGTTTAAAAAAACAGAAACCTCAGAAAACTATTACAGGAATACATTTGTTTTTAGATGAATGTAGGGTATAATAAAGTGGGCAACACATTGTTCTTCAAATTCTGATATATGACTAACCACCTCTGGTTATATTTAACAATACATTTATAGAAGGAGAAAAAAAGGAAGGAGGGGCAAGATTTTCATGTTTAACTTCATTTTTAATCTTTCTTCTATAGAAGGTTAATTCACAGCATCCAAGTTTATTCATTCATTGGTTTATTCAAAAATATTTGTTGAGCAATGACTGAGTGCCAGACATTGTGCTGGTTTTTGGGCCCCAGAGTGCTAATGGAGCAGAGGATATTTACACAGCACTAGAAAAAATAAGCTGAGGAATCAATAATTCTGACAAGAATGGGAATGAGCATGAATTCATCATGGCTATATGAGTATATGCGCATGCATGTATTTCTTAGCTCTGCCACTCATAGTGCCTAAAAGGCTGGGGAGACGAAGGGAAGCCTGATTATCTTCTCATGTTAGAAAGTAAGAAAGTGCTCAAAAAATGACAGGTATATATCAAAAGGGCACAGAAGTCAATGACAAGCCATTGAGCAAGCATGAGACAATTTGAAGATCAAAATAAATACAGAAGTAGAAATTACAAACCACTGAGAAAAAGACGTTTGAGAGTACATCTGATAATAAACATATGGATGGATGAACAGACGGATGGATGAATACATGTATAAATACCTATATATACACAGTAAGTAAGTGAGTGGAAAAGAATGGACAGCTCTTCCTTACATTAAAAACCCAGTTAATCAATGCAGAGGAAGTAGTGTAGTTGGAAAATAGCCATTTTGCTCCTTCATATGAGTAAAGATTGGCTTGATCAACAAACATTACAAAATATAAATGCATGCTAAATCTAAGGTATGAAAGTTTAATGGGGGCACAGGATATTTGAAGGGTTTCAAACCATTTCCTCACTGATTACTTATTAGCTGGAAATTTTTTAAAAAATAATTATACAATGGAGAAAATGTGTTACATTGCATTACATCTTGACTGGGGAATAAAAGAACCTCATCAATAAAGGGCAACTGGACATGGCATGCTTCTGTATGTGATACCCTGAAGGACGTATCACTTGTATAGCATGGCAGTCAGGAGCACATAACCTGAATAGAATCATGAGAAATCATAGGACAACCCAGGACAAGAGCATTTTATTAAAATACATGAATTAATATATAATTTTCTATCAATAAAGTACAAAATATAATAGTTCTATACTATAACTTATAACATTAAATTTTATCATATCTTAATATCTTCTAACTCATATTATATCTTGATTTACCAATTATATCACAACTTGTTATAGTCTAATATATCATAAAATAATATTGCATACAACATTATATTACAGGTGTATGTTGTACTTAAACATATTACATATGCATATATTATGTATTTATATTTTACTTTACACATTTCTATATTATGTATTTACATATTTATGTATTTGTATATTAAATATTATATGTATTTATAAATTTCTAATATACTATACATTTAAATAATACATTAAGTATAAAATATAATATGTAGTATGCATTATATATTTATATTTTAATTGTGTGATATAGCATATATAATATGGATTTCAGAGTTATAAAAAGTATATTAATAACATTTTGTTATATACATGCTAACATAAATTTTAAATTACATTTAAAGCTATATACTATATTACAGAAAGACATAATGACTAGTAGCTGTTTGAAAGTTAAGGAGGCTAAAGAGAAAAGATAATTAATGGCCTTAGTTTTAGAACACACAACTAACTTATTAAGGTATAAAGGGACATGAATTATGCAACCTGCTCTCAAATGCTTCAAAAAACAGTATTTTTACATATTGGGAAAGAAAGGGAGGAAGAATGATAAAACAAGTGTGGCAACTTTTTAAAAATTGGTGAATCTTGATAAAGAGTATATGGTCATTATATATATTTTAAGCTTAATACATATTTTTTTAAAGTGTTATTCAAAACAGGGGCCAAAATGGAATGGAGGTGGGGACAGAGGGCTATTTATAAATCTTCATATTATTGGACTATTTGACATGTGTGTGAATTGCTCTTAATTTTTTTTTTTTTAATCCAAGAAAGAAAACTGTAAAAGAAGAAAATGGGGTATGGTTCAAAGAATGCTTCGAAGAAAAGGTGCCGTGTGAGCTGGGTCTTACATATGATGAGGAGTTCACAAGGGAAATGAACTGGGTTAACATTTCAGGCACAGAAAATAGCATCACCCAAATCATACAGAATCTGAAGTCACAGTGTATTAGAGACTCAATCAACAATTAATAGCAGAAAATAGTTTTCTGGGAAATATACCTATAAATATAATGAGCACACATTGAAGTCATAAAGGACAGAGGCAATGACAATTGCAGGGAGCTAGACCATCCCAGGCTTGAATACAGACTCCTCTTGCCATCTGAGTGAGACTCAATTTGTTATGTTTAATTTCTGAGATTCAGTTTTGTTACCTTTAAAATGGATACAACACCCTCTATCTCATGTTACTGTTATAATTAATGACATGACACATATCAAATGCCCACTCAACATTGGTGCCCTTCTTTCTTCCTTTTCCCTGCAGAGAAATGGGGTCAAACTCTTAGCACTGAGACAGGAGTCTGTGTGGATTATGAAAATCATCTTTTTACCTTAAGGATTGGGCCCTGGCTGGTTTGGCTCAGTGGATTGAGCGTCGGCCTGCGAGCTAAGTGTCGCTGGTTCGATCTTCCAGTCAGGGCACATCAGAGAAGGAAAACTCTGATTCCAAAAAACCTCCGCTGCCTTGCGGCATACCTCTTCAGGGGAAAGGCTAAGGGAGTAAACCCCGACAGAAAATCCGGAGCCGGAGTCCCTAAGGCGGTTTGACGTTGTAGTCAACACCGGCAACTCCTGCGGCGCACCTGAAGCCAAGCTGTATCGACTCCGTCTTTCCCTTGGACCCTTCAGCTGCGAAGAGAGGGGGGGTCTGCTGCATGGGCAACAGCAGACCCTCCATATCACCCTGCCCAGGCTCTGTAGCTTCAGCTTCACTGGAGAGGACACTCCAGCGTCATCGCAAGATGTCGATTCAACACGGGAGGAGACGGATACCGTGTCACTCCCGAGTCGGACTGCACAGCCATTCTCGGCGGTGCAGATAGACTCTTAAGAAGCTACACCATCGTCTCTCGAGACGGACGGCTGCCGCCGCCGCCGACAGACCTGAAAGCTATTACCTAATGTGGCTGCTTGGATCACACACTGATCGTTGACCTGTTAATCTATGACAAATTTGCATGCCAGATCAGGAAGACTGCATGACTCAAGGGAGGTTGGCAGTGACAATGTGGTATCGCCTTGGTGTCAAGCCCCAGCTCAAACTCACTGTCTGTAAAGCAACAATTAATTGCACATTGTTCACCTGTGAAGCCCAAATCTGCTCAGTATACACCACTGCCTCTCTGAGCATTGAGGCCAACATCAACTGTAAAGCCATCTGAGAGTTAAACAGAGAGCCCAGCTTGCCAGCAACAAAGTCTTGGGGTATGGCCAGGTATCTAAGCCCAGAGGGACACCCATCATGGCACAACTGATGTGGCCAACTCAAACAACAGCAAGACTTGAAAGCTGATATTGGGTGTAGCAAGCTGGAATGAGGCAATCAGAAGCTAGGCGAGCATAACTAATGCATTAAAGGCACCTGAAGCCCTGCTTCTCAAATTGCAGCCAGTTAGTGCTGCTGGGAAACAGCAGCAGCAGAATATGGCAGCTGGATGTGTCCAGATATAAAGAATGCAATGTCCCTAGGAGCAGAAGGTTGGGGGAGGGGAGTGTTAAAATGTTAGTGTTAACACTGACAGACTTTGCTGCCAATTTCAAACCATCAAGCATTCACTGAACATCTATTCTATATCTGTGTTGAGTTAGGGTCCTGTCAGCAACTACTATATGTCTAGACCAGCCAGTCACTGTGATTCAAGTAGTCAATAGGATCATATTCAGCAACTGCATGGTTTATTCCAATCAACAAACATTTTCCAAGTGCCTCCTATTTGCCAGGTATAATGCAAGGTGGAAGGATATAACCTGACTCAAGGAGTTTAACATCTGGTAAGGAGTCAAAGGAGTGTATTAATATGATACAGGGAAACTGCATGTCTCATAAAGAGGAGAAATCGCTGCCATGGGAGGACTAATGGAATTAATTTTGACTGTAGGATCTGGGAAGGCTTCACAAAAAGGCTGGTCTCATATACTAGAACAAAGGACAGGCCAAGGAAGACTTCATGAAGCTCAGGATAGGGGAATGTGTATCCTGGGCTAGAGATGAAATGCAGAAGCATTCTAGGCAGTGGAAAGAGAGGTCAGAAAACATACGCGGTGTTTCTGAAAGGGGAGGCATAAAGGAATGAGCGTGTGGAGTAAATGAAAAGGAGGCAGGAGTGGGCAATGGGAAGCAAAGACAGAATTGCAGTTGGAGCCCCCTGAGCTTGATTCTGTGACATCGTTAGCATACTGGGAAGTACAAAAGGACTTGCTCAAAAAGACGTGTAGGTGGACAGCATGTATTTCTTCTTCATGCTTCAAGGGGAGAGTTATAACCTGAGAACAGTATCTTTAAATATTCAAAGAGTGGAAAAACATGGGTGAATTGGGTAGAATTAAAATAATGTAAAATTCAGATCTCTGAGCAAGCTTAACAGAATCACATGTGGGAATTGCCAATTAAGGACTTAATTTGCTCCCAAAACTTACTATTTCTTGGAATACCACTCACAGGATTTGTCTAACGTTATTAATCATTTTCTCTGCAAGGATGAGTTCCATTAGCGTCAGACAGAGGAACACACACTTAATACATGGCAGCCGCTAAAGGCCTGACTGATTAGATCATGACAATTCCCTCCTAGGTGCTCTTGTCCCAGTTCTAGAAACATTGATCTTAACTTTCAACTCCCTCTATCAGCATTTCCTGCTCATGCTTTTAACTAAAGTGCATTTCTTCAAACCAGTAATGTTTCTATGATGGTGAAGTTTTAATTCTCATAAAAGAATTACAATAATTTTGCCCATTTTCCCAATTACTGATTTTCCTCATAATTTCCTAAGAAATATATTGTCAGGAAACTCTTCCAAGAATTGCAGGGCCTTAAGTGAAGTAAGGTCTGGGTTCATCTTATTCATCATTATATCCCTGCCCTGAGGACATTACAGTCTCTCAAATATTTGTTGAAAAACTGAGTAAATATGAGGGGGGACCCCAAAAATGAAATTTACTTATAAAATAATTATGTATTGTTACATGTTTAAATTTCAGTCACCTTCAAAGTACTCTCCATGTGACTCAATACACCTATAGAGATTTTTTTCCACTGCTCCAAACAGTTCTGAAATCAATTTTGATGCCTTTTAGTGCTTCTGATGTTTTTTGTTTCCCTTTTTCCACATCAGCAAAATGTTTCCTCACTTTGAGGACTTTTTTCATCCAGGGAAACAAACAAACAAAAAAAGAAGTCACTCGGAGCAAGATCGTGTGAATAGGGAGGGTGGGGCACAGGGGTCATATTGTTTTTGGTCTAAAACTGCTGAACACTCAATACCACGTGGGCAGGTGTGCTCATAAATCATCCATCGCAAAATGGGCAAATGTGTTGAAGGTCTTCAAAAAAAATTTCACTAAAGCCAAAGGCAGCCTCTCACAACACCACCAACTGGTACACTGATACAGATGGGTTCTTCAACTACAGATGGGGGAAGCCTGTACTGCAAGGGGCTCGCCCTCCAGAAGATAATTCCGGTTTTTTGGTGGTCCCCTTTGCATATGCAGTTGTTCCTGCCTACTTAAATTGAAAATATTGGGTTGGCCAGAAAGTTTTGGGTTTGTATTTTTTTGTTTTTTGTTGTTTTTTTTTTTTCATAAAATGGCTCTTGTAGCACTTAGTTGTCTTAAACTTCCTTTGAAACAATGTTGTTAGATTGTATTGTGACAGCTGTCATATCAGTGTGCATTTCTTAAAAATTTATCAAAATTGGTGAGTTCTTTTGAGTAGCCACTTTATTACTGAAGATAGAAGAAAATAAGCAACATTCAGGCATATTATGGTTTGTTATATCAAGAAAGGTGAAAACGCAACTGAAACACAAAATAAACATTCATGCAGTGTATGGAGAAGGTGCTGTGACTGATCGCATGCATCAAAAGTGGTTTGCAAAATTTCATGCTGGAGATTTCCCTCTGGATGATGATGCTCCATGGTCAGGTAGACCAGTTGAAGTTTACAGAAATAAAATCAAGACATTAATTGAGAACAATCAGTGTCATACCACATAGGAGAGAGCTGACATGGTCAAAATATCCAAATTACTCAAAATACCCAAATCAATAAAGTTAATGGTGAAAATGAAAAATGTGTCTTTCATTTTATGAAAAAAACCATATGGATTTTTTGGCCCACCCAATAGTTTTTTCCTCTGCTGGGACTCTTGATTTATTGCAACATATTTCTGGGCCTTCTCTGTATTTACATGTATGTGCTTTGGCTTTTCTAGGAGACTGTGAACAAATTGTGGGTAGACATCCTGCTATCCACCCACATATGCCCCCGGCACACAGCAGAGCGCCTGCACAAAGCAAGTGCTCATTAACTATTTGTTGATTATTAATAAAGCAAACCCTTAATTATATCAACATGTTTAAATATAATAATATCAACATGTTTAAATTAAACTTCTTGCCCCCAAATTTAAATCTTCAGTCCTTTCTGAGATAACTTATAGTCCCATTTTTGTTTTTGTTTAACAAAGGAAAGGTATCTCCCACTAATGCCTTCTCCCACCATAATTTATCACTATGTCTTCTGTAAAGAACCTCTTTTTTTCTACTTCTCTGCCCTTCTCCTTAGAAACCTAAACTAATATCTAGAATTAAATAATAGTCTCTTGATAGTACTTCCTAGTATAGACTGTTATACAGGTCTAATTTCTTTGCCTCCTTCTTACACCTCCCTCATCTCATAGTGAATGCAAATAGCTTTTCTAATACTTTTCCCTAAATAAATGTCCAACCCTTAAGACTCTTTTGCCCTTATAGTTGTGTTACCATGCTTTTTTTTCTTTCAATTAGTACAGAAGCTTGTTGAAATCCTTTCTTAGAGGTTATTTTGCTAACAAGACTTACCTTTTTTTGTTTACAATTCAAACTAACTTATCAGATCATGATCACACTGCCAAAGGTTACCTGCTTTTTACATTCTCCTACTCCGCAAGCTTAGAATTAGGACTGTTACTGTCCTATGCATTTGTTCTTACCTGCAAAAATTTCCCCAAGACATTGAAAGCACAGATTTTCAACTTTATTTTAAAATTTATTTGTCAGAAATGTAATATTGTCACCCTGTCCAGGTGGCTCAGTTGGTTGGAGCATCGTCCCATACACCAGAAAGTTGAGGGTTCAATTCCCAGCAGGGACATATACAGGAGGCAATTGATTAGAAGTTTCTCTCTCACAATGATATCTCTCTCTCTCTCTCTAAAATCAATTAACATATTCTCAGGTGAAAATGTAATATTAATATTACATTTTGTAAATGTAATATTAATGTAAATGTAAAAGGTAATATTAATGTAATATTATCTATGATTTAAAAATTGCCTTTGATCAGCATCATAGACAGGGTAGAGCAAAACTAGGTTTACAGTTGTAAATATGTGAAATACAGAGTTTGTATTACTTTCCATACATACAACTGTAAACCTACTTTTGTCCCACCCTGTATTCTACATGGCTAGGTAGCAGCCCTTGATTAGTATTTCTTTCACATTACAGCCAAAAAGAATATTAAAAAGTTATGTATCTCTCTCATCTTTAAAAACTCATATCAAAATTTTTCACTATAATTTTAGATACTAGAAAATCTAATTTTCTACGCATTGTAAATATTGACATTTTAAAATAAGGCTGTAATGTTCCTGTATTAAATGTACCAAAAGGAATCTGAAATATATGATAGGGTTTTGAAGCTCATCATTTTCCATTTAAACAACATCAACAGGCTCTTTTAAATGAGTTCCCTTTGAACTCATAGTTGCATTTTATTTCGCTCTGAGCATTTTTCTTCATGTATTATATAGTTATGCTTAAAAATAAAAATATTTTATCATCTCTCCCTGTGATAAAATACATATAATTAAGTTTGTTTTTAAAATTTTCTGTGACCATAAGTTTCTGTGTTATTTTGAATTCTGTATTATTTTTCTAATTAGTATTAATAAGTAATTATTCAGTACATCATAAATTATAAAAATGAAAAATTATTATTAGATATAAATATACATCTCTAAGTAACAGATGCAATAGCGTTCTTTTCAATAAATTCAGTGTTCTATGGCTCTATGGCTGAGTATCACCTTTTGTTAGAATAAGAAAGCATGCAGCATCAATGCAATTCCTAGCTTTAATCTTTTAATATGGTTCACAGAAATGGAAACAGAACTAGCCACGTTATAACGTGACATAATTCTTTGAACACCAAAGTTATCCACAAAATCATAGTGACGCACCATTTAATGATCTACCGGCCGACAACTCAATTGGGTTCTCCTTAATTTGGCTGAAAGCAAGTAATTTAAGCATACCCATTACTGGAGTTACCTGTTATCAGAGTCATTCACTTTCATAGTTTCTCAGAAGTACAGCAAAAAGGCTCTACCAAGACTTTTCAAAGGACTATTACTTATGCCTCATAGTCCTCTCTTTAGAGGCACCTTGTTCAGTCTAAGATATTCACAAAGGGCTGTAAAAATTACCTTTAATAAGTGACTTTTCTTAATCACTCTAAATACACTTTTGTCAAAACCTCTAGCAATACACATAAAATAAATCAACTGTAGTTACAGAGATGTGAAACAAGGTAACTTGATAATGCCATCTTGGGGCATAATGAAATCATTATTTTTAAAAAGACCAGAGATCTAAACTATCTAACTTCATAAATAAATTTCTCATCTTCCAGAAAATAACTACACTTCATATTAGATAATTTGAAAAACTATGTTAATCTCCTAAGATTGTCTTTCTAACTTCAATGTCAGTCTAACTTTTTATAATCTTCCTCCCAGCACTTATAGTTCTGCATTATAAATTTTATAAATATAAAGCAGAGTGAGAAAAGGTAAGATATAAATGTAGAGCAGAGACAAAGACCCAGCATGATAGGTATCTCAAAATTCCCTTTTTGTTTAAAATGCATTAGGGTTTAACTTTCCTGCAAATAAGAAAGGTGGCCATTCATTATACTTGTAATAATAACAGTGGTTATTTTAAAAAGCAATCAAATCCTGGAGGTACAATAAAGACCATTTGAACATTCAGAAAGAAAGTTGTCAAGCAGAATGATTTATATATAAAGATAAATATTTTAGTGGAGCTTTCAATTAACATGGTTTTGAAAGGGAAAAAATAAATCAGTGCAGCTCTTTAGTTCTTATTTCATCGAGTTCCAGTGACACTCACCGCCTCAGTATGAATCGGATGCACAGCAAAAAGCAACGCCGTAACAAAAGCAAGTCCGCGATTCTTGAAGACAGTTTTGTCACACGTGTACATCAGCACAAGAGTCACTAGGCAGTGCAAAATTACATTTACTGCATGAAAGTAAAATGGGTTCATGCCAGTCAAAAATATGTTTAGCCTGTAACAAAAAGACAAAAAAAAAAAAAAAAAAACAATTAGCTACAAACAGAACATAAGCTCAAGGAAATCTGTCATTTTAAAAAATGTAAGCTATTCAAACAGTTATTTTTAAATGACTCCCAATATCAGGCTATTCTATATATTTGAGTATCACATTGTTCCTGTCTCAGAATTTTCCTGCCTACAGAAATCATTGCAAATGCAATACAATATGATTTCAGAAAACTCTGTGGTCTCACTGAGAAGGTAGGCAGATAAGTGCTGAACCTATTTCCCTCTCTTCATGGCGAATGCAAATGCCCCAATAATACTCTAGTGCTTCCTAAGCAGCTCAGTGTTCCCAGTGCTGTGAGTCAGAGCCACAGTCAGTGGAGATGAGAAAGAAACCACAAGACGTTGACTGTGGTCACAGTTGGGACAAACCATGCATACAGTTTTCTCTCATCCATGGTGCCACAACAAGTTTCCAGATTATGCACCAGAAAGCATCATTAATTGCGACCCCACAAGCAAGCTCCAGGGCACCAACATGCTATTCCCAGGGGCAGCTGAATTTAAAAGGATGAGCAAAAGCATAGCATTTCATGCTGTCACAAAGGGTAAAATTTTCTTTCTTTTTTTTCCACAGCCAAGTAGTATTCCATTGTATATATGCATGATAGTTGTTTTTTCTACTCATCTACTGATGGACACTTGGGCAGCTTCCATATCTTGGAAATTGTAAATTATGCTGCAATGAACATAGGGATGCTTATGTTTTTTAAAATTAGTGTTTGGGTTTCTTCAATTATATTTCCAGAAGTGGGATTACTGGGTCAAAAGGCAGATCCATTCTTAATTTTTTGAGGTATCTTCATACTGCTTTCCACAGTGGCTGCACCAGTCTGCATTCCCATCAACAGCACAAAAGTTTCCCCCTTTCCCCACATCCTCATCAGCACTTGTTGTTTGTTGATTTATTAATGATATAGTCTTTCTGACCAGTGTGAGATGATATCTCATTGTGGTTTTAATTTGCACAATTGGAGAACATTATGCTAAGTGAAACGAGCCAGTCAGAGAAAGACAAATAGCATATGATTTCACTCATATGTGGAACCTAATGAACAAACTGAACTAACAAGGAAAACAGAGGCAGGCTCGTAGATAGGGAACAGGCTGACAGCTCTGGGAGCCTGGAGGGGTGGAGGGATCAAGCAAAATGGAAAAATGGCTCATGGACATGGACAACAGTGTGGTGATTATGGGAGTGGGGATGTAAGGGGAATAAATAGTAATGGAAAAAATATATTAAAAAATAAATAAAAATAAAAGAGGAAAAAGCATAGAATTTCAGAATTTGTATTAAATGTTTCCAAACATAAATTCCCACAGATCTCAGAATCTGAATTCTAAGATTATGGAAGGAAAAAAAAGGAGACCCACAAACAGAAGGGAAATTTACTGTTCAACAGCTTAAAAAATACTTTCCTGAGATAGAAATGCAGAACAGAGAGCCTTCAAAAGGTTGCCTTAAATTTAATAAAAGGGCATAATGTCCCCAACTGAGTCTGTGGGGTTGGAGAAAAAGTACAGTCGTACAGGCTGTGGTCCCTTTGGAGGGGCATACACACCCTAAGTGGTGCTGCCCACGGTCATCCAGCCACTTTCTCCAAAACAGCAAATCCCACATCTTTATTTTTCTGTCCTTGAGCCACTTCTTATAGAAACACCTCTTCTTTGCCAAAACAATCAAGAATGTAAAAGTCAACTTTAGCGATGACATAAGCATATTCTAAATATCATACCTGATTCATGTGCAGCTTTAACCTACAGAATTTTAAACATCTCAAGCTTTATATGGACACATGAACCTAAATGTCATAGTTACTACCTGACTCCATTTTCATTCCACTGAAATAATCATGGTACTAACTAAGCTTAGAAAAATTAATTGCCATGTAGGATCAAACAACAGGACTCTGCTACCATCTGTGTTGGCAGATGCATGAGTATGTGTATACCTCAGAATCCTTAAGACAGGAAGGAACCTGATGTGAAATAACTCACCCAAAGGGAAAGAGGGACCAGCAGTGAACTAGGGGACTGGGGTGCAACTAGAAAAGGGCAAACAAAGTCCCATGACAAAATAAGAGAACCTACGCATAGTGAGAGAGCTACCGGAAATCAGAAAGCCAGGGATGGAGGAGCTGTGAGAAGGGCAAAACCAAGGCCCCATCCTCAGAAAACTTGGGTGCAGTTTCCTAAGAGCCTGTCCCCTGAGGCTGATTACACACTGTTTTCCACATCATCAGGCTGAGCTTTTCCAGACCAACTAATTTAAAAGGCATTAAGACAGGCAATCTCACATCGGGCAATCTCATATCAGGTTAGTAACTGTCCGAACTGGAAAGTATTGAGATTGTCACTGTTCAAAGTCTTTAAAAAATACATACCCTTTGACCAAAATTTCTACTTCTAGGAATTTTCCCTAAGGAAATAACCAGAAAAGTATTTAAATATATGTAATATTGTGACATAATAAGAAATATATATGTTGTTCTTCATCCTGACTCCTGGTCACAGATGTGAAAACCTTTATAATTTCCTAAGCAATGAAGGTGCTAGGAGCATCTTTTGTTCTAATATTTAGTCTCTGCCCCAGTTCCTGGCACAGAGCTCCTAAAATCCTTGTAACTTTCTAAGTGATATGAGCACTAGGAGCATCTTTTGTTGTAATAGTTGGTCTTTGCCCTGGTTCCTGATACAGAGCTCCTAAATCTGTTGGAATTCCCTGGGTGATAGATGTGTCTTTTATTCTAATAAGGTGACTCTTGGTGGACTCCTGGGTAGCTTCAATATCGGGGCTAATCACCAGAAAAGACCAAGCCATGATTAGAAAGTTGGAAATTTCAGCCCCACCTACCCCTCATCCTCCAGGATAAGAAGAGGGGTTGGAGATTGAGTTAGTAATTGATGATGTCTACATGATGAAGCCTCCATAAAAAAAAATCCCTGAACTACAGAGTACACAGAGCTTCCAGATTGGTGAACACATCCAAATGACAAGAGGATCCAGCACCCCAACTCAAAAGAGACAGAAGATCTTGTGTTTGGGACTCTCCAGACCTTGCCCAATGTATCTTCTCATCTAGCTATTCATCCTTTATCATACCTTTTATTATATAATTAATATTAAGTGTAAGTGTCACCCTGAGTTCTGTGAGCCATTATAGAGAATTATTTATTGAAATTGAAGAGTGGTCATGGAAATTCCCAATTTGTAGTCAAGTCAGACAAAATGTAGGTAACCTAGGGACCCACTACTTATTGTTGACATCTTATGTGGGGGCAGTCTTGGTGAGACTGAGCCATTAACCTGGAGGATCTGATGCTAATTATAGGTAGACAGTGTCAGCATTAAATTGAAATGTTGGACACCCAGCTGATGTCAGAGAATTGGTCAGTTTATTGGAGTAAATCCACTATCTGGTGTCAGAAGTATTATGTGAGTAGAGGAAGAAACAAGAGTATTCTTTTCAATGTACAAAGATGCATCTCACTCTGTTATAAAAATGGCAGTAAAGAGAAAGCAAGACATCTAATAAGCCAAATCCCTGATGTATTTGACTATTCCCCCAGATATGATACTGTAGATCATTATATGAGGTTACAAATAACAGCACTAGTTTTAAAAAGGGGACAAAAGACTTATTATTTTTCTAAAGTACTCATTATTCAACCACTTGAAAAGTAAAATAGCATCATTAAAGACATTGTTATTATTACTATACTATCACACTTTCAGGAGTACTTCAAATACATTCCTTTCCCCTTCTAAAATGACATAAAATGGTAGGCATGAGTCACCTTTGTGGTCCATATGTACCATGTCTGAAAATGCGCAGGTGTCATCTGTATGTATTATTTCTGGAAACGGGGTAGGACAGAGTACCTGGCATTTTAAGTGAATTCAATTAGATCCCAAGATATAAAAATAAAATGCTGAATGGGGAACCATGGTGGTAATAAGCTAAGGGTATGAAAGCCTCTCACACGGTACCTAACATTGGTGAATCTAAGCTTTGAGAAATCACCTAGAATCTTTCCCAAAAGATGGAGAGTGAACTCTCCAAACTATAGAAAAGAGAGCTTGAAACAAAACAATAACAAAATTTTAGAACCGATCCTTTTTGTGAGCACTAGAAAAAAATATCTGATTTTTGGGAACCAATATGTGTTCACAAAAAGGTTGTTGAACTGATCAACCTCATATTTTAATAGGACAAGGGATGTGAGACACACAGCCATCTTTATTTTAACAAAGGCACTTAACAAAATCTCTCAGAATCTCCTTGCATACAAGATGAAATAAGATAGATGTAGCTAACACAAAGAATAGTGGAATAATAAATCATTGTCTCCTTGGACTGAGACCTCCAGTGTATTTAACAGAATTCTGATATTATCTCTGGTCTGTCCAATATTTTCATCAAAGACTTAAATGAATCTATACTGTATGCTAACCAAGCTTGCAGGAGGTCTGTAACTGGGAAGGAGAATTACTGTCCTGGGAGACTGACTGATGGAGATTCACGAGGCGTTGAATTGCCTGAAATTGTTGATTATTTCTAATACAGAGTATGGGTAAGAGTAAAGACCCACATTTAGACCTAAAAGAGAACAAAATACTTGCAATCAGATTAAAACTCTACACATGGTATGGTGCAAGGGCTGTTGGTTTACCGTTAAACTCAAGGAGTTATTGTGTGTTGGATATCAAAACAGACCAAACCACCAACAGTAGGACAGGGAAGTGCATAAGTCAAGCTATTTTTCACTTCAATTCACTCCAACAGATATGGGGCCCAGAGATACAAAGAGAAGATGTGATGCCTACTACCAAAGGGTTAACAGCACAGTAAAAGAGAAAGAGGCATTTCAACAGATAATTAATGGTTAGTTTAAAAATTCTGGCAATGGGAAAACCTACCAGGTGCAGAGATAGCGAAGAGGTATTCTACCTGCAGGCAGGAGTGGGAAGGTGGGTGGTACCCGATGTGAGATAGCAACCCCTTAGGGTGCTATTTAAGTGCTGAAGCAACTTTACAGGAGAGCTCTAGGATGCTAGGAGGATGGAAAGGCCTCAAAGTGATATCACAGGAAAGTAAATTTGAGGAAACTGGGGATGCTCAGCCTAGAAAAGGTGACAAAAATGATACCAAGTTCTACAGGGGAAAGGATCTTTGCCTTATTGATGGTTATATCCCCATTGACTAGAACAATACATAGTTCATGGTTGTCACACAATAAATATTATAAATAAATGGATGAATGAATGAATGAAATAAATACTGAAACAATGCATTTATTCTAAGTAGCTCCCAGAGGGGAAACTATGATCCAATAACAATGTTACAAACACACTGCCCAAGAGCTTAGCTGGCAAATTGTTTTGTTTCACTTGTATAGATTTTCTTCTTCTTTCTTTTTAAATATCAACATTTTTAAACAGGCAATTTCATATAAAAACTTCCAGCTTCTCTTCAAATATTAGACCTGGCAACTCTAGGTCTACATGATTGCATGGAAATATCTGGGTGCCCATGTAAATGGAACAAGAAGTCATAATTTGCCAACTATGTCAAACTACTAGGAAGCAGACTTCTGCTCAAAGAAAGAATATTTGAAACCAGAATAGGTATTGGATAACCATAAATGTCCATGCAGAAGCATGATAACAGCCTACCTTAACCACCATCAAAAAAGAACAGTCTCTCAAGTTCCACATCACCCTGAATGTACCTCAATTTGTTGAAATTCTTTTACTATACTCTTCAAATATTATAAGCATTTTTCATGCATTGTAAGAAATTAATTTATTTTCATCACTGTACCCATCACACTTAGCACACAATTGATTCTAAATGAAAATTTACTGAATGAACAAATAAAATTACAGTAACTCGAAAGTTGGAAAAGATCACCTTTCTCTTCCAACACTACAATCTCTCATTTTTATTTTATTTAGACTTCATTTCTCCTTTAAAGCTAGGCCAATCAAGAAGAAGTAAAATATATTTTTTTCTGAAATATCTTAATAATCGTGTTTGGTTGAAAGCCTTCCAGATTTTGGCATATATGAATGCAAAAAGCCCCTCCTACTTCTGAACTCCTCTGCCTCCTTATAAAACTTTTCAGAAAGGTGGAGCCATAATGAGCTCACAGCAATCAGAGTGTACTGTTCCCCAGGAAAGGCCACAGGGTCACACAGCTTGGCTCCAAGAAGTCTTAGGAGGAGCGATGGGGAGGGGAGAAAAGAGACCCTTTGGCTGCCTATCTGTCTCCTCATGCTCTCATAGCCCAGAGCTCTAGATAATGCCCATTCCTCTCCTAGTTTTCTCTGAAAAATAGCTCTGCTTCGGAAAAACAAAAACAAGCTGTATCTCAGGAAGAGAATTCTACTAGGGACTACACTAGGGTCCTTTCTCAAGGGGACCCCCACTCCACCTCAGTCAGACAGCTCTACCTTCAAGAAACTGTCAGAGCTCTGGAAAAGGCACAAGAGGTCATGACTTTCCACTGTGGTGTTTTTTGGGGAGGGTGGGGAGCCCTGAACCTGGAGTTTTTCTGGTATACAGATCAAGCAACATTTAAGAGGGCTGATCGTCTACTTCATTCCCCAGGACAACATAATTAATAAGCCACCACCAACAATCCCTGTGGGTCAAAACATTCTGATTACTACTGCATCCCTGTGGCCTTCATGGTACGTAAATGCACTCAACCTCGTCTTTGATAGCAGAGCTCTGCATCCGGCTGTGCACTCCAGGATCCCATCACCTCCACTGAAGGTAGAAAGCCCACCTCATTGGCAGCATCTCCCACATCCCACTTTGCCTTCAGAAGAGAGGTAACACAGATCTTCTCAAAGTTGCTGGTGCTCCCTCACCAATGCATTTCTCAATGTCTCAGTGAAGGGAAATCACCTGGCCCTCTCAGGGAATAAAGTAGAGATGGGCAGCAGGTGTTTGCAGGCAGCATGTGATAAATGATGCATCCTAACATTCCTATCTCAGTGAACTCTGGAATTCCTTTCTCTACATTATGGCATCTCACCTTCATTAAATATAGGCTCCCTTTAAGTCCCAGTGGTTCCTAGGATTCTGAATCACCTGGAATGGTAGCTACAATTGCTGATTCCCTGATCCCATTTCAAGATATTCTTAGTCGTAGATCTAAAATGGGGCTCAGAGATCTGCCCCAAGCAAGCCAGTGACTCAAGACAGGTGATACTCAGAACAGAAACACAGGTCTCAGAGCTTAAGGGAAGGCTACATATGGTTGCCACGTTTACCAGAAAAATCGCATTTTCTCAGTAAAAATACATACATTCTTTTCCAATAAGTACTACAAACCATGAAAAAGAGAAAAATTAAAGGTACCCCTTATCTGTCTCTGCTATCTCAAATGATGGCTTCTCCAACACAAACCTGGTGAGTTTCCACAGCTCAATACTAAACACACAGAATATTCTCCTGTCTACCTCTATCACTGTTCGTTTTTCTTCACATCTCTGGCTATCATCACTCTCTCAAATGCTAGCAAGTGATTTCCAGTCCTCTTAGATCATTCAACAAATAAATAACATCTGGTTCTTCTCATTTTTCCTCTAAGGCAATCGCTTTGGCCCTTAATCATTTTGGTTGCTCTTCTTCGGCATTCCCTTCAGTACCAGGAACAAATCAGCAAATCATCATCCCTTAATGTATCTAAAGAACCAAAGGATATGACTCACAGGCACCATTACAAACAACACAGTGGAGGAGAGACTGGTGTTCTGAGGCAAAAGCAAAATTCATGGTTTTTGTTTGGACTCAAGAAATCACATTTTCACCAGGCTATGAGGAAGTTATACAGAGGAAACAGAGGAAGGGGAGCTGGTCAGGAGGAGACCATGCCCCATGCAATGAGCAGTTATGGTCATTATCATCACATAAGTACTCAGTCTAACAACTACATCAAAGAAAGAGTGAGAAAACTAAGGATAGGAAGATCAGAAACCACAGCTAGAAGATAACAAGTCCCAGAAGAAAATCTTCAGAAACAGAGGCAGCAAATAATACAAATTAATAGATCAACACCGAGTTAGTTAGTTATAACTCTAACATGTCAATTTTTAACAATTTTTTTCTTTAGAAAGTACATGATAGGTGGAGTTCTGCATGCAATGCAATTTTGACATTGACTGCCCAGAGTTTATGCAGATTTCACAGTTGAGGACAAAGTCCTGTACAGGACTCCCCTCACTTCAGACACCAGCTGCAACTTCAATAGTCTTGAAGCCACCTGCATGTCTGAAAACTGGCCACAAATTCAGGGGTTTCTTTATCTCCTTCAGATTCAATAACTTGCAATAACAACTTAGAGAATTAAAAAAAAAACACTATACTTATGATTATAGTTTTATTATTAAAAATAAAATCAAAATTAGTCTAAAGAAAAGACTCAGGGTGAGGTCTGAGAGAGTCCTAAAAAGAAACCTTCCATGTCTTCAAAAATATCACCCTCTCTGAACACTGATGTAAGATTACCAACCAGGGAAGCTCAACGAAGTTTCAGTGTTGAGTTTTAGTTGAGGTTGCATTACGGATGCTGATGATCCAACCATTGGCCATGTGAATGGACTTAGTCTCCAGCACCCCTTTCATTCTAGGAAGTTAGAAGGTACAACTATGTGACTTTAAGCCACAACTCTCTAATCATATGATTGGTCTTTCTAGCATGGCAAGCCCCCATTCAGAAACTATCTGGAGGCCTACCATGTGTTTGCTTCTCTTTAGCATACTCAGGTGTGGCCCCATGGGCCCACCAGGAACAACAGAGGCTCATTTTACTCCAGAAATTCCGAAGTTTAGAATCTCCCTCTGAGGAACCTGGGACAAAAGACCAGACAAATTCCTTCTCTCTTTTTTAAAACTTTTTGTTGAATATTTTATTGTTCTATTACAGTTGTCCCAATTACCCCCGGCTCCTCTCCACTGCCCCGCCTCCCCACCCCCACTCCCACAATCGATGCTCACCATGTTGTCCATGTTCATGGGTCATTCATACATGTTCCTTGACTAGACCCTTCTCTTTCTTTCCACCCTTATCCTCCTCCCCCAACCCCTCTGATTGCTGTTAATCTGTTCCTTGTTTCCATGCCTCTGTTTAAGTTTGTTCATTCATTTGTTTGTTCATTAGGTTCCTCTTATAGGTGAGAACATATGGTATTTGGCTTTTGCCACCTGGCTTATTTCACTTAGCATAATACTCTCCAGTTCTATTCACACCTTTGGAAAAGGTTCCTTCTTTCTTTATGCTGCGTAGTATTCTGTTGTGTAAATATACCACAGTTTTTGATCCCACTCATCTCCTGATGGGCGCTTAGGCTATTTCCAGCACCTCGTTATTGGAAATAGCACTGCTGTGAACATAGAGGTGCCTAGGTTTTTCTGAATTGCTGTTTCAGGATTCTTCAGGTATAATCCCAGCAGCGGAATCATTGGAGCAAAAGGCAGTTCCATTTTTAGCTTTTTGAGGAAATTCCATACTGTTTACCACAGTGGCTGTACCAGTCTGCATTCCCACCAACAGTGCAGTAGGGTTCCCTTTTCTCCACATACTCGCCAGCACTTGTTGTTTGTTCATTTGTTAATGATGGCCATTCTGACCAGCGTGAGGTGGTATATAATTGTGGTTTTAATTTGCATCTCTCTGATGGCTAATGATGTTGAGCATCCTTTCATATGCCTATGGGCCTTCTGTATGTCCTCTTTGGAGAAGTGTCTGTTCAGGTTCTTTGCCAATTTTTTAATTGGAATTTTTGTCTTCCTGATATTGAATCATATGAGTTCTTTATATATATTGGAGATCAAACCCTTGTCTGAGGTATCACTGGCAAATATTTTCCCATAGGATTGGTTCCCTTTTCATTTTGATGATGTCATCTTTAGCCATGCAGAAGCTTTCTAATTTGATGTAGTCCCATTTGTTGTTGTTTTTTCCTTTATTTCCCTAGCCCTAGAAGCTATATCCACAAAAAATATTCCTGTGTGGGATATCTGAAATTTTACTGCCTATGTTTTCTTCTAGGACTTTTATGGTGTCATGGCTTACATTTAAGTCTTTTAACCATCTTGAATTTATTCTGGTGTATGGTGTAAGTTGGTGGTCTAGTTTCAATTCTTTGCATGTACCTGTCCAGATCTTCACACACCATTTTATGCTCCTGACCTCTTTGTCAAATATAATTGGCCATAGAGACTTAAGTTTATTTCTGGGCTTTCTATTCTGGTCCATTGATATATGTGTCTCTTCTTATGCCAGACTGTTTTGATTACTGTTGCCTTGTAATATAGTTTGATATGAGGTATTGTGATCCCTCTTTGTTCTTCTTTCTCAAGATTGCTGAGGCTATTCAGGGTTGTTTTTGATCCCATATACATTTTTGAAGTATTTGTTCTAGGTCTGTGAAATATGTCATTGGTATTTTAATAGGGATTGTGTTGAACCTATAAATTGCTTTGGGTAGTATGGACATTTTAATGATGTTAATTTTTCCCATCCATAAACATGGAATATGCTTCCATATATTTGTACCGTCCTTAATTTCTTTCTTCGGTATTCTGTAGTTTTCTGAGTACAGGTCTTTTACCTCCTTGGTTAAGTTTATTCCTAGGTACTTTTTTTTCATGCTGCTATAGTAAATGGGATTTTTTTCTAGTTTCTATCTCTGATATTTCATTGTTGGTATACAGAAATGCCTTCGATTTCTTAATGTTGACTTTGTATCCTGCTATTTTGCCAAATTCACTTACTAGGTCGAGTAGCTTTTTAGTGGAGACTATAGGAATTTCTATGTACACTATCATGTCATCTGCAAATAATGATAGTGTTAATTCCTTCTTTCCAATTTGGATGCCTTTTACTTCATTTCTTGTCTGAGCGCTGTGGCTAGAACTTCCAACACTATGTTGAATAAAAGTGGTGAAAGTGAACACCCTTGTCTTGTTTCTGATCTTTAGGGGAAAGCTTTTTGTTTTTGCTCATTGACTATAATGTTGGTTGTAGGTTTCTTATATGTGGCCTTTATTATGTTGAGGTATGCTCCCTCTATTCTCACTTTGCTGAGTGTTTTTATCAAATGCTTTTTCAGCATCTATTGATATGATCATGTGATTTTTGTCTTTCATTTTCTTTATGTGGTATATTATTTTTATTGATTTGCTAATATTAAACCATCCTTGCATCCTTGGGATGAATCCCACTTGATTGTAGTGTATGATCTTTTTAATGTATTGCTGGATCTGGTTTGTCAATATTTTGTTGAGGATACTAGCAACTATGTTCATCACCAATATTGGCTTGTAGTTCTCTTTCTTTTTTGTGTCGTTACCTGGTTTTGGAATTAGGATTATACTGGCCTCATGAGAAGAATTTGGAAGTCTTCCCTCTTCCTTCTTCTTGAATATTTTAGAATAGTGTAAGAAGGATAAGAGTTAGTTCTTCTTTAAATGTTTGGTGAAATTTGCCTATGAAGCCACCTGGTTCAGGGCTTTTCTGTGCCAGGAGTTTTTTTTATTACTGCTTCAATTTCACTAGTTGTTATCAGTATATTCAGGCTTTCTGCTTCTTCTTGATTCAGTTTTGGAACACTATGTTTCTAGAAAATTGTCCATTTCACCCAGGTTGTCAAATTTCTTGGCATGTAGTTGTTCAGAGTAATTTCTTATAATCCTTTGTATTTCTGTGGTATTAGTTATAACTTCCCCTCTTTCATTTCTGATTTTATTTATTTGGTTCCTCTCAATTTTTTCTTGATGAGTCTGGTTAAAGGCTTGTCAATTTTCTTTCTTTTTTCAAAGAACCAACTCCTAAATTTATTGATCCTTTGAATTGTTGTTGTTGCTCTTTTAAGCCTCTGTGTCATTTATTTCTGCTCTGATCTTGATAATTTCCTTCCTTCTACTCACTCTGGGCTTTGTTTGCTGTTGTTCCTCTCGTTCCTGTAGCTGTAGGGTGAGATTGCTTATTTGAGATTCTTCTATCCTTTTTAGGTAGGCCTGTATTGCTATGAACGTTACTCTCAGGACTGCCTTTGTTGTGTCCCAGAGGTGTTGGGCTGTTGTGTGTTCATTTTCATTTGTTTCCAGAAACTTTTTTGATTTCTTCCTTGATCTCATTGTTAACCCATTCATTATTTAAGAGCATGTTATTCAGTCTTCATGCATATGAATGTTTTTGAGTTTTTTCCTTGAGGTTGGTTCCTAGTTTCAAGCCATTGTGATCTGAGAAGATTCTTGATAGGATTTCAATTTTCCTGAATTTGTTGAGGCTTGTTTTGTGTCCTACTATGTGGTCTATCTTTGAAAATGTTCCATATGCATTTGAAAAAATATATATATTTTGCTTCTTTGGGGTGAAAGGTTCTATATATATCAATTAAGTCCATTTGATCCAGAGTGTTGATTAGTGCAACCATATCCTTGTTGATTTTTTACTTGGAAGAGCTATTCATTGTTGATGGTGGGGTGTTAAAATCCCCTACTATAAATGTATTGCTGTCATTATCCTTCCTGAAGTCCTCCAAAATTTTCCTTATATATTTGGGTGCTCCTATATTGGGTGCATATGTTTAGAAGGGTAGTATCTTCTTGATGAATTGTTCCTTCTTTGTCTATTTTTTTTTTTTTTTTTGGCCTTTGTTTTGAAATCTATTTAGTCTGATATAAGTATTGCTACCTCAGCTTTTTTCTTTCATGTCCTTCTGCTTGGAGGATTATCTATCTGTTCACTTTCAGTCTGTGTAGATGTTTTGTTCTGCAGTAGGTCTCTTATACACCCTGGCTGGTTTGGCTCAGTGGATTGAACGTCGGCCTGCGAGCTAAGTGTCGCTGGTTCGATCTTCCAGTCAGGGCACATCAGAGAAGGAAAACTTTGATTCCAGAAAACCTCCGCTGCCTTGCGGCATACCTCTTCAGGGGAAAGGCTAAGGGAGTAAACCCCGACAGAAAATCCGGAGCCGGAGTCCCTAAGGCGGTTTGACGTTGTAGTCAACACCGGCAACTCCTGCGGCGCACCTGAAGCCAAGCTGTATTGACTCCGTCTTTCCCTTGGATCCTTCAGCTGCGAAGAGAGGGGGTGTCTGCTGCATGGGCAACAGCAGACCCTCCATATCACCCTGCCCAGGCTCTGTAGCTTCAGCTTCACTGGAGAGGACACTCCAGGGTCATCGCAAGATGTCGATTCAACACGGGAGGAGACAGATACCGTGTCACTCCCGAGTCGGACTGCACAACCATTCTCGGCGGTGCAGATAGACTCTTAAGAAGCTACACCATCGTCTCTCGAGATGGACGGCTGCCGACAGGTCTCTTATAGACAGCATATATGCAGGTCATGTTTTCTTATCCATTCAGCTACCCTATTTCTTTTGATTGGAGCATTTGATCCATTTATATTTAAGGTTATTATTGATAGGTACTTATTCATCATGATTTTTTCCCTTTGTAACTGTTTCTCTCTCTCTCTCTCTCTCTCTCATTTTCTTCATCTTCTTAAAGCAATCCCTTTAGCATTTTTGCAATGCTGGTTTCATGGAGATGTATTCTTTTAGCCTTTTTTGGGGGGGTGTCTGGAAATGCCTTATTTTGCCTTTCATTTAAAATGAGAGCCTAGCTGAGAAAAGTGGTCTTGGTTGCAGGCCTTTGCTTTTCATTACTTGGAATACTTCTTGCCAATCCCTTTTGGCTTGTAGTGTTTCTGTTGAGAAATAAACCAACAGCCTTATTGGAGCTCCCTTGTATGTTACTAGCTGTTTCTCCCATGCTGCCTTTAAGATTCTTTCTTTGTGTTTAAATTTTGCCATTTTGATTATGATGTGTGTTGGAATGGGTCTTTTTGGGTTCATCTTGATTAGGACCCTCTGAGCTTCTTGGACTTGTGTGACTTTTTTTCTCATCAAGTTAGGAAAGTTTTCTGTCATTATTTTTTCAAACACATTTTCTATCCTTTGCTCCACTTCACTCCTTCTGGTATTCCTATGATACAAATATTATTATATTTCATGCTCTCCAGCAGCTCCCTGAAACTCTCTTCATTCTTTTTGAGTCTTTTTTGTTTTGTTTTGTTGATATATCTGGGAATGTTTTTCTACCTTGTCCATCAGCTCACTTATTTGAGTCTCTGCTTCATCTAGCCTGCTTTAATTTTTTCTACTGTTTTTCCATTTCAGAAATTGTATTCCTTATTTCCTTCTGGCTCTTATTGATAGATCCTATGTCCTTTTTCATGCTGATGTAGTTCACAGTAAGTTCTTGTAGCTTCCCTGGAGGTCTTTGTAGTTCTTACTGAACTCATTGAGCATCCTCAGTGTCAGATAGTTTGGCTTGCTTCTATTTCATTCAGCACTCTTTCTGGGAATTCCTCCTTTCGTTTCAATTGGGAGTTGTTTCTTTGTCTCCCCATTTTAGGACTCTTCTTGTTTGTTTCTGCTTCTTAGATTGATCTGCCTTGACTCCCTGTCTTTGTGGTGTGACCTTCTGTTTTAGAAGACTTGTGGGATTCAGTGGTGCAATCTCTTTGATCTCCTGAACTTGATGCTCTTAGGATGCCCTTTATGCTGTTTATGTGGGCTCTCTGGTTGTAATTGAGTTTTGGTTGTTGTTGGGTCATTTTTTGGTGGGTCCTTCCTTATGGCTGGCTGACTGAGAGTCACCCTGCCTACCATGTCTTGTATGCTGTTGTAAAGGTGCTTCCAGAACAAAACCAAACATCCTGGGAAACAGACCCACACCCGCAAACATAACTCCCACCCACAACCACACTATGAATAGCAAATTAGCAAATAATAAAGCTCTGAATAGACTGAGACTATTATAAGAAGGAAAAATAAATATGAGATGACTAACTGAAATAAAAATGATTTTGAGAAGGTAGAGGGAGGAGAAATATAAGAGAAGGGAACAGAAACAAGGTGAAGAGATAAAATTAAAATTTACATCATAAATAAAAAAGAGAGGGAAGAAAGCAGAATGGAGTAAGAGAAGGGAAGTGTATAGTATTGTTTAAACAAGAATTTTAAAAACATATAGTGACAAAAAAGAACCAAATTTGAGAAAAAGAACCACCACAGCAATATCAACAACAAACGAGCAAAGATTAGTAATATAGGTGAGATCAGAATAAGAAGGAAAACAAAAAGAAAAGCTTAAGAAATGTTTAGAGAAATAAAAGTGATTTTAAAAGGATAGAGGGAGGAGGTATGCTAAGAATGAGGAATGAAAACTAAGATAGGGAAAATTTTTTAATAAAAAAGGGAGGGGCAGGAGGAAGGTAAAATGGAGTAGAAGAGGGGGCTGGTAAAATTTCAGATTTGAAATACAAAACTAGTGAAGATCTAGAAATAAAATTGTAGAAATGCAACAACCACCATACCACAACCAATGAGCAAAGACTGATAAAGGTGAAGAGAGAATAAGGGTATTTTGAGATCGGCAACAAGAATGTGAGATAACTAATGACAAGAAAAATGGTTTTGAGAAGCTGGAGAAGGGAGAAATAGTAAGAGTGCAGAATAGAAACAAGCTGTAGCAAGAGAAAAAATAAAATTTTACAAAAATCAGAAGAGGAACAAGGAAGGCAAAATGGAGTAAGAAAAGGGAGGAGCAGAATATGAGACTTGAAATAAACTAGTTTTATCTTTATAAAAACTAGTGACATAATAAGCACAAACTTGAAGAAAAAGAAATGAATATTAAAAAGCTATACAGGAGAAAAAATAACTCAAATCATGAAGATTGCAGTGGAATTCACTGCAGTAGAATCCAGTGCTTACCACTGTTTTCTTCTTTTGAATCTGCCCCTGGTAATGTCAAATGGTGTCCCAGTCTGGCACTAGACAGCCTGTTCCAGAACACAAGTGATCCACAGTCTGTGGCTATCTCCTTCAGATTTGGCTGACCCCACTGTTCTGCCCTCCTGGCTTTTCATCAGCCCTGAGCCCAGCAGCGGTTCATTTACTGATGCGAGAGGACTGCCAGTACTTTCTCCACCGGCTTCCAGAGGGGGCCTCTGTTGCAGATAGGAGGGTGGGAACACTGGGTCAACTCTGGGGAGCAGTATTCAGTTTCTAGGGAAGATGGTGGAAGTGTTTCTCTGCCCCCTTGCCCTATGTCTTGGTCTGTCCCAGATTCTTTCCAATAATGCCTGGTTTCTGGTGAATTAGCTGTCTGTTTTCTGTGAGGGGCTAATCTTTGTTAAAGGGGAAGCTTTTTCCTCTTGGCACGGACAGCAGCTCTCTCTAGACACTAACGCTGGCTGGGGCCCTGAACCCTTCTTGTTGCGCCTGTCTCTAATCTTTCTGCTCTGCTGTCTTTAGTAGATCAGAGCCCAAGGAACAGTGTAGCTCGTATATCTGTTAAAGGGCCCTTTCAGAGCTTTCTCTTGTTTCCTCTGCAGAAATGCACACGACTTGGCACTCCTGAGCCTGGCTTCACTGATGTGCAGGGCCTGTAATCCCACAGGTGGGGGTCGGGTTCACCTGTCTGTGAGTGGGTCTGCCAGGCTGCAGCAAATCTCAGGCATTCAGCTTCTGGATATCTAGTCCCCAGCCTGCCGCTCTCTTACAGAAACTCAGGCCTGAATTCTCCACTCTAAACAGTCCCCTGCTCACCAGCCATGCTGGGATGGGTCCCACAGTCGTTTCAGTGTGACTCTACCCCTCTAAGTTCTTTGTTAGCAGAGCTGCTGCACATTTGCACAGGTGCACGTGATTCTCACCTCAGCTCCTCTTTTCACAGGGTTTCTGTGTGGCCCCATGCTGCAGCACAAGCCCTAGGGGGGGGTCTGTTCTCCACATGTTCTCCATCCCCCAAAATCACAGTCTCCTCTCAGTCAGGGCTGGCTGTAGCGTGTAAGAGCCTCCAACAGTTTCAGATAAAGTTTCTCTGTGGATCTCTCCTGGATAGTGTTGGGAAGAATCCCACAGCAATACTCTAACACGGGCAGTGGCAGAGACCCCACTCCCTCCAGAGATTTTCAGCCTTGGGCAGGCCTGCTCCCAGCCGCACTGTTTCTAGAGCAAGCACCTCCCCAGCCATCTCTCTCTGCGCTGGGGCTTGCCACTCCTGAGCCAATCAGCAGCCACCCTGAATCTATAGTCAGAAGTACTGGGTTGGGCAGCTGTGGTGGTAGTTGCTCAGCTTGGAAAACCTGGGCCACCTGCTTCCCGGTGCCCTGCAAGCAGGAAGGCTCCCGCTCATTCGTGCACACCCCCTGCATTCTCGTCTGCATATGCACTCACTCATACATGCTCTCACTCACTCTCCGCTGGATTTTCAAGTTGATTGCTCTGTGGTTTAGCTGCAAGACTGGTCCGGGTCTGGGAACAAGTGGATGAAGCTTCCAGCAGAATTCTGCAGCTATCTTGGATCTTCCAGACAAATTCTTTATTGAGCAAAACTGAGGGACAGGAAGTCACAATCATCACAGCACCTTTGAGAAAGTATTTTTGGGTCTTCAGACTCCATTTGATACAACTGGAAATGATAATTCATGCCTTCCTCACTGAGTGGAAAAAATGACCATTTCTTATGGACAACAGAACACTGGCATGGATGATCTTTAGTCTCCTGAGAGCAGGGTGTGGAAAGAACCCCGTGTAATTCTGAGGTTTGCCTCAGAAGGTACAGCTGCTGTGCCCAGCCCTAAACTTTAGAGCAAGCACCTAATAATGATCACACTTCAGAAGGCCAGGCAAGAGGAGTTTGATCCAAAAGTGCTAAGGGTCCTCATTCTCTGCAGTCACAATCTCAGCAGGTTACAACATGGGACCACATTGACCCTTTCAGAATCAAAGCTGCCTTTTCACCTCCCAGTAAGCAAAACCCACTGGAACCATCCGTGTGTGTCCTGGCCTCTACTTTTCTCTTTGACAGAGGAAGACCAATAAGGTAAACAAGTCAAGAAATAAGTCAAGCAGACTTTTTCCTTTACATTATAAAGGTGTAGCCCTATCTAAATATTTACCCGAAGAAGTCGAATACTCACAAAAAGGATGAATTCATTTTTTAACAGTGATTTATTGTGCTCCCTCTTTGCGTGCCAGAAACTATTCTAGGTGCTAAAGCTACACCTCGTGGCACTCACACGGTGGTGAGAGAAGATAAAAACAATCAATAAATATATAATGCCAGGGAGCAGTGAGGGCTCCTAAGGCAAAGAGGGTAAGAGAGTGAGGATGAAACAGGGAGGAATGTCTGCTATTTTAGATGGGGTAGCCAGGGAAGGGCTCTATGATGAAGTGGCATTTGAGCAGAAACTGAAGATGCTGAGAGAGCAAGAACGCACAGGTCTAGGGGAGAACACTCCAGGAAGAAAAAACAAGTGCCAAGGCCTAGCAGCAACAGGCTTGGCCGTATAAGGAACAGAAATGCTGCTCATAGAATGCTGATGTAGACAGAATGCAGTTGATAGATTAGAGGCCCGAGAGGTGGCCAGGCGTCAGATGAAACAGGGCCTTGTAGAACAGAAACCATTTCTTATCATTTGGAGAAGTAGTACTGCCATTATTTTGGCATGATCAGACATTCCTCACCTCCCACTTCAAGTAGAATGACTACATATTCAAAGTTACAAAAAATATGAATGTAGCTCCAAAGGAAGATAGAAAAGGTACTTGTAGATTGGGGGGTGGGGGGGAGACTGTTTCAAAAGATGTTCTCCAAGCCATCATTCAGAAACTCATTTACAAAAACTTTCATGAGTCACAAATACCTTCCTCTCATTTTCCATCCCTCCTACACTACCAGACTGTAGTCTAAAGCTTATCTTATATCTAAAACACATTCTACCATGCAACAATCAACCTTCTTCTCCTGGTGTTTCTACAATAACCTTGGTTCAGCATGAAATTTTCAGAAGATATTTATTAAATTTTTCTCTAGAAAATCTTTTTTTGCATCCAATCATATTTTTCCTTGGCTATATCCATCACTGAACATCATAGGCAATCTAGTCAAACATCCTGAATAATCTTACTTTGTCTCCTATCACATACTTAAGTCAGTCTTGTAGCAGTAACCCACCTTAAAATGAATTCCCACATAGGCCAAGTCAAAAAGAACAGAGGCAAAAGAAACACACCACCATTTCTTTTAGGTTTTGAGCATAGAGACTAAAGCAGATTTTCATGGCTGGCATATTATTTGTGCAAACTGTTGCAAAAAAAAAAAAAAAAAAAAAAAAAAAAAAACCTCTCAAGATCCAAACATTAAAATGCTCCAAATCCTTACAGCTACACATATTAAGATATTCTACTTTTTTTAACTCTGACACTTTAAACCACTCACTTTCACTCATGATTTATATTCCCATCAGAAGCATTCAATAAAATAAAACTTTATCCTTTTGAGTGCCAACGTCACTGTGAGCGACACTGACAATTTTCCCAAAAGTGCCAGCATTGCTCCCAGAGGCTCTTTTTTCGATGGCTATCAATGTAAATAACAATGGAATAATTCATATTTTATGTTTTGTTCTCTTTTTTTGTACCTCAGGTTATATATTGATATAATTTTTTCTCGTGTTGATCCAAATTTTGAATTATGCATGGCACTCAAAGGGTTAAAGCAAACTAGTAGAATACTATGATCTAATAGCCTAAACACAGAACCTGTTTAATCTCCTTTAATTTGCCTTAATTTCCCCATCTTTAAAATGAAAAACCCATTAGTTCTTTCTTGTTGACGGAAGCTTTGATTGCTTCCTGATATGTAACAATCCAGCAGGAGCTTCTTCTCAAGATGAAAAAGCAAGGGAGGAAATAAAATTTAAAAGCTAAGCACCTTTTAAATCAATCAAGGCTATTTTCAAGGTGGGGATTCTAGGCCTCATGGGTTTGGTTCTGTGTAAATTCAGTGTCTACAGGGTGTGTTTCTCCTGATTCCACAGTTAAAAACAGGTCATGGCCAGTGAAGGATAAAAAAGCAAAATATAAAAAGTTACTGCTGCAGATTAACTTTTCACAGATGTTTTGATTTTGCTCTACAGTGGTCCAAAAATATTCCTGTGTGTTCTTAGGAAAAGACTGAATATAAAATTGGACCAGAAACAGACATTCATTAGAATTCTAAACTCCCTTCAAGGAGCACAAAACTATGACCATCTGTGTCTGTCAAGGTTTGACCAGAGAACCAGAACAGCCGGGAATGAAACAACAGAAGGGATTTAGTATAGAGATTTGACCTTTCATAATTGTGGGACCTGGTTAAATAGCCTCTGGAAAGTGGCTGCTTCTGTGTCTGTAATAGAAGTGGAAAGCCAGCAGGTGCTGGGGAAGGGAGGGTGGATGCACTTGAAGTAAAGGAAAGGGAGGATGAGCTGGAACCCATAAAGATGAATTAGAATATACCTCTATTTCTCAAAACCTCTAAGGTTCCAACTGTAATGATGCAAGTGGCTTGCATACAGACTGGCGCCCTTCCCCTCAGAGCTGCACACTCACCTGCACCATGATTCCAAGTAGCTAAAGGAGATCTGGAGAGTTCTGGAGGGGCTGTGGACCTAGTTTTAACAGCATACCGGCGGGCAGGTTAGCCACAGTGTCTAAGGCTGCAATAGCACCAAAACCTACACCAACCTTCTGAGCAAGAACATGGTCACTTCACTTTCACTTTCTAAATCTCTAAGAAATCTCTTCTGTGTCTAACCCTAACCCAGTATAACACAGGAAAGGAATTTCCAGGAAACGCAGTTCCGGTTTAACTAAAACAAAGCCACCACATCCTTGATAAGCTGCCTTAATTTTCCATGTGCCCTGCCCCAAAACCGGTAAACCCTTGATAACCCATTTCTTCATCTCAAATTCAGCCAATTTCTTATATGAGAAAAATTGTGAATAGTACTTCTATACAAGCAAGTACCTTTATAATAACAAGCATTATGCATCTTTACTTATTTACTGTTTATTCTCAAGGGAATTTCTAGCTCTCCATATGTGTAACATTCATTCACTGAATCAAAGATAAAATAGTACTTTTAATAAAAAATAGGTTTGAGTTTTACACTAGGAAAGACCCTGTGAAGAGGATGAAAAGGCAAGCTACAGAGTGGGAGAAAATATTTGCCAATTACATATCTGCCAAAGGATGTGTACCTACACTATATTAAGAAGTACACCATGAACTTGTGAATCTTGTCACTAGGATGCAAAGATGGTTCAACATACACAAATCAACTAAGGAAATACATTGCATTAACAAAGAATAAATTTATATGGTCAGCATAAATAGATGCAGAAAAAAAGACAAAATTCAACACTTTTTAATCTTAAAAGACTTTCAACACTCTGAGCTTTGAGAGAATTTACCTCAACATAATAAAGGACATTTATGAAAAGCTCACAGCTTACATCATACTAAACAGTCAAAAATGAAAGCTTTTCCTATAAGATCAGGAACAAGGCAAAAATGCCCACATATGTCACTTTTCTATTCATCATCGAAAGCAATGGGCAAGAAAAAGAAATAAAAGACATCTAAATGCAAAAGTAAAATTATGTCTATTCACAGATGGCATGATCTTATATGTAGAAAACCCTAAAGACTCCATCAAAAAACAATTAGAAATAATACATGAATTCAGTAAAGTTGCAGGACACAAATTAAACATTAAAAATTCAGCTCCATTTCTATACACTAATAAACTATCCAAAATTAAGAAAATAATTCCATTTACTATAATATCAAAAAAAATACAATATACTTAAGAATAAACTTAGCCAGCCCTGGCTCAGTATGTTGGAGTGTCAACCCATACACCAAAAGGTTGCAGGTTCAATTCCCAGTCAGGGCACATATCTATTCGATACGCAGTCAGGGTGTACAGGAGGCAATGCATCAATGTTTCTCACATTGATGTTTCTCTCTCTCTAAATCACTAAACATATCTTTGGGTGAGGATTAGAAAGCAAAAATAAACTTAGCCAAAGAGGTGAACAATTTGTACACTTAAAACCACAAATCATTGATGAAAGAAATTAAAGAAGGCATAAGTAAATGGAAAGACATCACGTATCCATGACTGGGAAGAATTAATAACGTTAAAATGCCTATACTGGCCAAAGCCATCTATAGATTTAATGTAATCCCTAACAAAATCCCAATAGCATTTTTTAGGAAAATTGAAAAAAAAAATCATGCATTTCATACTGAACCACAAAAAAACTCTGAATATGCAAAGAAGAACAATGCTGGAGGCATCACACTTCCAGATTTAAAAATGTATTCCAAAGCTACAGTAATTAAAACAGTATGATATTGGCATAAAACACAGATGTATAGACCAAAGAAAGGAAAAGAACCAAGAGCCCAGAAATCAACCCATGCATATAGGGTCAAATGATCTTCAACAAGGGTGTTTAGAATACACAATGGGTAAAGAATAGTCTCTTCAATAAATGGAATTGAGAAAATGTCAACACACAAAAGAATTAAATTGAACCTATATCTTATACCATACATAAAAATCAACTCAAAATGTTTTAAAAACTTAAATGTAAGACCTTGAACTGTAAAACTCCTAGAAGAAAAACATAGAGGGTAAACTTCATGATATTAGGCTTGGCAACAGTTTTTTAGATATGCCATCAAAATCACAAGCAATAAAAGCAAAATTAGACAAGTGAGACTACATCAAATTAAACAGTTTCTGCATAGCAAAGGAAACTATCAAGAAAGCAAAAAGGCAGCCTGTGAAGTAGGAGAAAATATTTGCAAGCCATATATCTGATATGTTATTAATATGTAAAATATATAAGAAACTCTTACAACTCAAAGCAAAAACAAATAACCTGATTTGAAAATGGGTGAAGGACATAAATAGACATTTCTCCAAAGAATACATAATAATGACAAATGCATATATGAAAAAACAATAAACATCACTAATTATCAAAACCTAATCATGCAAATCAAAACCACAATGAGATATCACCACACACCTGTTAGGATGGCTTTTATTTATTTTTTTTTTTTAAGATAAGTGTTGGCTTGGCAAAGATGTGGACAAATTGGAACCCTTGTATACTATTGGTAGGTATGCAAAATGGTGCAATCACTATGGAAAACAGGTTAGAGGTTCCTCAAAAAATTAAAAATATAATTATGATATGATCCAACAATCCTACTTTTGAGCATATATCCAAATAAATTGAAATCAGAATCTTGAAGAGATACATGCACTTCCACGTTCACTGCAGCATTATTCACAAAAACCAAGATATGGAAACAAGTGAAGTGTCCAATGTCAGATAGACAAGTGGTACATGCATACAATGGATTATTCGGCCTTTAAAAAACAGAAGGAAATCCTGCCATATGTGACAGCATAGATGAAGCTGGAGGGCATTATGCTAAGTAAAGTCTGTCATTTATAGAAGTCCAGTTATGAGGTATCTAAAATAGTCTAATGTATAGAAACAGGTCAGAAAATGGTAGTTGCCAAGAGTGATGTTGGAAGAGTAGTCACTGTTCAACAGTTATATGGTTTCAATTATTCAAGAGAAATGGGTTAAGAGACCTACTGTACAACATTGTGCCTATATTTAACAATGTTGTGTTGTATACTTAAAGATGGTAGATCTCATATGAAGTGTTCTTACCAGAATAAAAATGATTAAAATTTTTAAATGGTTTTAAATTCTCAAAGATTTCTGCTCAAACAGGCCTGATTTAAGATATAGTTAAAATAGTTTGCACATATTTAAAAGGCCACTTGGTGTTTTACTGATTACCTAAAAAGAAAATCATAAAGATGTAATTTATGTAAAGCACCTAGGCCAATGCTTGGTTCACACTGAAGAGTTAATAAGTGTGATTTTCTGTCCTTCCTTGCAACAGTCTTTAGAGTTGTGGGGTCTAGCATGGTTTATGTCATCCCTTATACATGCCCATTTTTACGCTCAGGTGACTGTATAAAGGAAACTTTCAGGTCTTATTTAAATCACCTCTGTGAGTACAGAAAGATTAGTTCACTTTCTGTTGCTGAAGAGGCACCCATCTCTTTCCAATTAGTGTTCTGTTGCACCCTAGATTTGCAACTCAATCTTCTCAAAATAAATTTTTTTAAAAAGTGTACATTACATAGCCTGGAAGGTACACTATACAAAGAGCAATGCATCTTAGACACCAAGCTGCTTTTTATAACCAGTGATTACAAGAGTTGCCCCCTGCTCCCCAGTTCTCCTCCTTTGCGTCTCTTCTGCCATACCCCTGCTGACTTTCCTTTTCAATGGCCTTGCCTCACCGTCTACACCCTTCCTGCCCTCCCTTCTTCTGCCCCTGACATCTACTGCATTAATTAAAAATAAAACACAATAAAACTTTTTTGAAAGTCAAGAATGGAAACACTCTTTCTCACTCTCCACCAATTGAGCAGAATCATTTGACACTGACCTTTTTAAATGGAAAATGCACAGGACAGGGACCTGGATGGTCTCCATGGCTATTGTAAGTCCAGCACACTTCATGCTGGGAGCTTCCCCACCTTACATTAACAACAACCCTCACTGTAATATATGAAAAAGGAGGGTCAATCTAAAATTAAACATTCATATTTGTGCCATCTAAGGAGATTTTTCAGAAACATTTGGAAAACTGAAAGTACTGAGCAACTCAGTAGCTGAAGGCCAGGGCTAGGGCTCTTGACAGGTGACTCTGAAGACTTAGAAAAGGAAACCATAGCAATTGGCAACAATTCAAGGGCTTTTAACTTTCAGCTGAAAACCAGAACCACTTTCCAAGAGGACAAATGTTTATAAAACATTCTCTTCAGAGTCAAATGTGCGATTTCCTTACCCTCCTTAAAACATTAAACTTTCAATGGAAAGAATTAAGTCAAAAGCCCGTGAATTGTTGCCAATTGTTATAGTTTCCTTTTCTAAGTCATCAGAGCCACCTGTCACAAGACCTTGGCCTCCAGGCCAGGCAGGGCAGGCTTTTCAAACTGCCTCAAATAATCATTACCATAAAGAGGGGTTCATATTACACCCCTTTTTTAAAAAAAGGCTTAAAACGCTGATGATACTGAACATTACTTCAACAGTTTTATCCAACAATTATAAGCTTAAATGCTCAGCCAAATTATAAGCGGTTGAGTCAAGCTCATGATGTATGACAGCACTCCCCTCAAACCAGCCCTTCTCCCCTTCCATCTGAAGCTACTAGCCCTCTTTTAAGTTCAAGAAAATTCTCCACCCCACAAAACTCTGGCGTTCTCTTGGGTCCCTTTACACTTTATTCACACCAGAAATGCTGAATCATGACTCCGAGGTTGTAGAAGAAAAACTATTTCGACTGGGACGCCAGGATCCCCAGAGGATTCCACGTTTCTGCATTCCTTTACTTTGCACCTTTTAAAGTCAAGCCCTTTCCGCAGACTGGAGAGGTTCCGGGAGCGTGCAGGTCCAGAAAGAGCGTCTGCTCGCTCTCCTGCTCCTCCCCAAAACTCATGCAGTCCTGGCAGCTCAGGGCTCCCCCCTCGTCTCTTCGAAACGCGACCCCTGAGGGATTGATACACTCTCCAACTGCAAAGCAGCACAACAGCCTCCGAGAAATTCCGAACTTGGAAGCATCACCACCACAGCCACCCGTTCCGAGCTCCTCGGGCACATTCTGGTCTCACTTGACCAGGTTCTGGTAGGGGTGGGAGGTGCCGAGACGGCTCCAAAACCTCCCTCCCAGCCCTAGCCCGCCGAGAGCAGACTCTTCAGAAACTAGATCCCAACTCCCAAGCCCGCGCCTCCCCAACCGCCAGGGAGCCCAGAGAAGCGGGGCCGAGGTCCACGGAGCAGAGTGGCGCGGACAGTCTAGAGAGGAGGGAGGCAAGTAAAGAAACGACCCCCGCCTCAAGCCAGTCCCACAACTTCTCCCAGCCCGGTTTGGGAACGTGGAGAGAAACGGCAGAGGCTGCGAGCGCGAGGTGACGACTCACTTGAAGGTGAGAACGCAGAGAGGCCGGTAGGACTTGTGGCTGGTGTTCTCGGCCATGCCCTTGCCCCAGAAGTCGTTGGTGAAGATGCTCCAGTGGAGCGGGGTGCCGGGCCGCAAGTCTGGGTTGTTCACGATAGCCCACACGTCGTCGTGCACGAACTCGCCCTGCAGGGAGCGGCCGTAGCACAAGCAGCTCGCCCCGGCCAGCAGCACCGCGGCACCGGCCGGCACGAGTCCGCAGTCCCACCACCGGGAGGGCGCGCGGTCCTCTCCGCCGCCTCGGGCAGAGCTTGTCACCACCATTGCGCCGCCACCAATGCCCTGGCCTCTCCCGGGCGTCTGGCATCCTCCTCGGCCGGGGCCCTGGTGGCGCGCGGCGGCTGCCTGGAGGTGGGCTCGGGCATGATGCGGCGGCCACTGAACCTGCCGCTGGCGCCCTGCGCTCCGCCGCCGCCTGCGCCTCCGAGTTGGCCCAGCTGCAAATAAACAGCAGTCCCCCCGCCTCCCCTGGCCATCGCCACCTCCTCCGCCCCACTGCGCATGCCCCGCTCGCTCCAGTCTCCACCGCCACCCCCCCATCCCGGGACTAGAGCCGCACCCCCACACACACACCCCGGCACCGGCTGCCCGGGCCAGGCTCGCCGCCGCCGTCTGTCCCCAGGCGCTGCGTCCGCCGGCGCCGGAGTCCGCGCGCAGGTGGAGCGGCGGTCCTGGCGCAGAGCTGCGCGGGTTCCCGCCTGCCCTGCCCGGCTGTGACTACCCCCATCGTTTTTCTCCCACTCTCCTAACGGGGCTGGGACAGACCTCATCTGGCAGGCACCTCCGTCCCGGGGCCACGGCGGGCTTAGCTGGGGCGCGGCCTGAAACCCCGCACCCCTCCCTCAAGGAGAAAAGTGGCCGCTGCCTCCCGGGAAGTTCCAGGCTTTTCAGCACCCCGGACAACAGCAGTGGCGCCACCCGGGGACACGCTTTCTCGCTCTGCGCGGCGCTCGCGTCCTTTCGCCCTCTCCGCATCCCTTTCCTGGGTCTTTCTGCCCCCAAACCTGGTGCTGTGTCCCACGGTTGCTGCCACGGGTGGAGGATACCGGGGGAAATGGAACTTCCCAAGCCCCGTTCCAAAAACCATGAGAAAGGGTCTCCCTGGCCGTGGGCTTTCTGCCCGCCCTGCCCCGTTTGTCTTGAGGCGCCACTGGCTGTTTTCCTTTACCTTCCATTGGTCTGCACTTATAAAAAGTCCCAGGTTCGATTTTTGGTTTGAGTCTGGACAATAAATTGGCTTCTGAAACATGCTCGTTTTATTTTACTTTATTTTTTTTTTTTACTGAAACTCTTGAAATAATACAGGAGATGCCAAGCGAATGACTTTTTCTTCCTATCTAAGCTTATCGCTTGGATCTGATTATTGTATACTAGGCTATGGGCGTGTGTGTACTGTTCCTGCTAAATCAACAGATTAAAAATAATAATAATAAACTGCGTTAAGGCCTCTGGCTTTGGCCCCTATTGGTCCCGTTTTTCTGAAAGGTTTTCTTTTTAAAAAATACTAATTATAATATGTAAGTTAGGTGATGATTACTAGAAGTTCACCAGATTTGAAAAATCTTTTAACTCTCTGAAGCCCCTTGTAAATTTCCATTGCTGTGTTACTGAAGTTACCTGGAATTTGACATATCCAGACAGAAAACTTAAATGTTTATAGACAGCAGAACTTTTCTCCCTTTGATCACCCTTGCCTTGTAGGAGGCACAGTCCTGCCCACCCTTCTCTTATCTGAATTGTTTTCTCTTTTAGATGAAAACAGTATGAGAGTTCTCTATGACAATGGAGAGAAAAGAATAAGGACCACAGCTGGGACTCCAAAAAGAAATAGAAAGGGCAAGAGGTAAGGGAAACCTCTGAGTGGGATTCCAGATTTCTGAGCACAGAGTTTATTAAGCTTTACTCTAAATTCAGTGGCATCTCAATTCTAGTTAGTTCAGATGATGAATTTTGGAGTAATTTACTTGAAAATAATGAGATACCTCAAGTCCTTTTAAGGACAAACCAATAAGTAAATATTTTTTGAAATTCAACACGTTCTTTGCAGCTCCATCTTTTCTGATTAAATATTGCTTTGAGTTACAGGAAAATACTGTAAAAGTGTAAATGTCGGGTTTACATTCTATGTCAGCCCGTAATCCCTTCTGCTTTTCCCTTAAGGGGTAAAGCATTCATCTTGATTGATCAAGGGGCCTAAAAGGAAATTAGGTTTAATTCTTGTTACTTAGTTTCTGATCATTTTTAAAGAATTTATATTTAAAGCAATATTACCTCCTAAGATACCTTTTGTCCACTCAGAGCAATTTAAAACATAAATTATTACAGAAGTGCCTCTCCGAGGCTCAGACAGATTAAGTCACTTGTGCAAATTAAAATGGAGCAGATTCCTGAAAGAAAGGAGGACACAACTAAAAATAAATCAAAGTAGATATTTCAATAAAAAAAATTTCAGTTATTCTTTTTCAACCTTATACACTTGCTCAGATACACCCTATATCAAGGAACAAATGAAATATTACAAAGGCAGAAATTCAGGAAAAGCACTGATAACATAATTTACATTAAAAATAATTTGTGTTGTCTAGGTATTTATAACTATTACCTATTGTTGAATAAAATATAGAAAACCAGAAAGAAGAACAAAAAAAATTAAAATACACTTACCCCTGCCACCCCATGTGACCTATCATAGGAGAATTAATCTGCACTCTAAGAAGCTGGTCCAGCACCTGGAGGACAAGTGTGGGAGTCTGGGGTGCCATGTGGTCAGAGGGAGGCTGTGCCCAGACCTGGACCCAGTCAATGGCAGCAACTGCAGGACAGAAGAGGGGCCCCTCAATGGAGGTTTGTAAACTGGCTTCCTTTCCATCCCCAGAGCCAATCTCTGTGGCATCTGCACAGAATTAAACTGATTGTGATCTTGCTATTTCTGTATTGCAGGCATTAAAGTTGATCAGCAAATTACTACAAGATAAAAAGCGTACACATATATATTGCAATAAAGTATGTCAAGTCTTACTAGATTTCTTCAAAGAGTTTAGAAACTCTGATTGGAAAACTGATACAACATTGCAAAGCAAATGTCCATAGTCTTAGAAACAGAAATTAAATGTTAAGGATATTGTATAACAGAGAAACAATATTTTTATAAATGTGAAATTTTAATTACATACATGTTATTTTACATTCTAATTATATACAAATCAAAAAGCCACTACTAGTGTTTGTATAGACTATAGAAAATGTTAGCGGAAATACTAAAATGCCATTATATAAACTTAGAACTAAAATTAAATTCAGACCGATATCAAACTGATTTGTATTAAGTTAAATCGTTTAGAAATTTTTTTCCATCAGTATCATCAGCTCTAGAAATACTATGATTTATATTTGGAAATAATTAACAGAAATTTATCTCAATGTTGTCACGGTCCACTCTTAACAGCTCCAGTGTCAGCTAAGCAGAAAGACTTCTCAAAATTAAAGAGTATCAAAAAAAAAAAAAGTTGTGATTCATAGCATTTCCTGACTTTCATTGCGTAAATATTCTTACCGTGGTCAATTTCATGCTACCACTGTTATGTCACTTAACATAGAGATGAGAAGAGAGGCATAGTAGCATTATCATTCTACAGTATTTCCATCATATAAACATAGTAGCTGTAAATTAGATTAAGAGCATATTAATAGTAAAATACCATAAATAATTATAAAATGATGAGTTTGAGAATTTATTATCTTTGTTTAATCTAACATATATAAGTTTATGTAACATTTTTTATAATGGCTGTGTTTAACAACCAGCTTACAAAATTCCTAAAAATTCAACAATCGGTTTTTGTGAACTAGTTATGAGTTGACTCTAGCACGCTATCAAATGAAATAAGATTGGCCATTATTGCTATTATAATTTTTTAAATTTTTATTTATTGATTTTTAGAGAGAGAGAAAAAAACATTGACCTGCTGTTTCACTTATTTTTGCACTCATTAGTTGATTCTTGGATGTGTCCTGACCAGGGATTGAAGCTGCAATCTTCGAGTATCTGGATGATGCTCTAACCAAGAGAGAGAGCTACCTGGCCAGGGCCAGTATTATAATTTTGAATTTGAGTGACAACTATGGGCAGGGGCAGGGGAGGGGCATCACTGTACTTGTGTAGTGAAGAATTAATCTTAAGAGAAGTCTGGCCATTGCCCTTGGCGACTGGGAGATAATATATAAGCCCCTGGAATATCCTTCCTGACAGAGTGCTTTTTGCTGGGGGCTTTGGCTACTGGACAGTCTAACAATGTGGTTTATGATGAAATCTCTTGGCCACACAGTATCAGTTCTGACCTATGAGAGAACTGGATACTAAAGATATTTGCCTGACTTATGGGAAGGGCTAATGACTAAAGGTCAGCCATGCAGGCTATATGCAATGAGCCCCAGTAAAACCTCTGAACACCAAAGACTCCCTGATTGGCAATACTCTGCATATTTTCACACATTAATACCAAGAAAATGACATGCCCCACTTCATGCAGAGGAGAAAATGAGAGCTCTGTGTTTGGTACTTCTTCTGGACTCTGTCCTGTGTGCTTCTTTCCTTGGCTGCTTTTCATCTGTGTCCTTTCTCTGTAACAGTCATACCTGTAATAACAGCTTTCGGTGAGTTCTATAAATCCTTGTAGCAAATTATCTAAACTGAGGGTGGTTTCAGGAGCCCCCCCAAATTTGTAATCGGTGTCAGAAGTAGGGACACTGTTGTGGAGATTGTGCTCAAACTCTCCTTAACACTATTTTTCTACTAAAAAAAAAAAAAAAAAAAAAAGGATAGCTAGTCCCACCAAGAAAAATGGAAGAAATAATACACACCCAACATTGTAATGGTAATGATATTCCATATTTAAAATCTTTGGGAAAGAATACAAAAGTAAAACAAAATGAGAAAGAAAACAAAGGAAACAAGGAAGAGAGGGAGAGAGGGAAGGAGGGAGAGAGAGAGAGAGAGAGAGAGAGAGAGAGAGAGAGAGAGAGAGAACCATAGAAACCTAGAGCCACTGCCTGGGAACTGCTGGAAAGTTACTCCTGTGTGATTGTTTGTTTGTAAATGATAAGGCTCAAAACTAACAACTGTTTTAGAAAAGAGAGAACAAATAATGAGAAAAACCAAAACGTCTGATTGGTCTCTATAAAATATTTATTACAGTCATCAATATTAAGTGTTTGATGTTCTATGCCATATAATAACATTTTGTTTTAAGGTGTTTAATTTAATGAGTCAATATTTATTTTTGTGTAATGAGATACAAAAATTACTTTGTTAAGGAACTCGTCAGCTCCCCTCTATTTAGAAACTCTAGCTACACAACTTGGGGAGCCCAATATCAAATGAAAATTATAGAATGAAGGGGCTCCTTGTTAAATAATTATTAAGAACTTCAAGACAGTGAGAGCAGAGAATGAAAGTAGGAGCGGAATCCTTCCAAGTACTGAGATCTAAGAGCAGGGCCTTGGGTGACTACACAGAGTTCACACCCATAAAACAAGACCCGCTTCTGAGAGACAATCCCGTTCATGTAATTCTTCCAACCTACCTGGAGTGCTTTTTGCAAACAATGGTCTGAAGACAGCCAAAATTAGTGGGCTCAGGGAACAAGAGACCTCATCAAATACCTGCCATAAGCCAATGACATCACTTGTATCCTATGTTATAAAGAAACTGGAGAACCTACCATGCCAGTCTTTCTTTGCCAAGTAAAGATTATATCTGGGAATAAATAATTATCTTCAGAAATAACAATCTCCCAGCTTTTCTTCCTGTGCTGCTGAGTCTTATTTCTTAGCCTATTTTTCCATATGTGAGGGAGACAAGTGAATCTTTTCAGCCTACTGTAGCTTACCAAAGGAATGAAAACTGTCTTTTAGATTTATTTTTGGCCATGTTTCTGAATGAGACAGCCAGGGCTTTCTGTTGCAGTGGTAGTGTTGTTTATAAATAATTTTAAGTCTTCTTTGCACATCTTGGAGAAGTGCTGAATATGGTTAGAAGACAAAGTGGAAGCAGATTCTTGCTGTACAACCTCTTTTACAGACTCTGTCTCTTTCATTTCCCACTTGTTCAGTGATTTCTTTCGTTCCCTCTTACATAGTGTGAGAGGTTAGGACAGCATTTAATCTACCTGACAACCTTTTTAGGAGAATGAGCATTATACCTTAACACTGTTACTGCTGGCCTATTTGCATTTATGGACATGCCTGAAGGTTATTTTCTTTTTTCCTTCATACTTGGCCCAAAATTCAGATAACAATTATGAAGAGGGGTTATCAGGAGTGATAGTGACAACAAACCCACAAAACATGATATAAACCCTCCTCCCCTCTATGCCTATGTAAAACTTGACTAACCACTCTGATAATCTTGCACATAAATTCCAAATGCAATCTTAGAATCCTTCTCAATGCAGCCCTCCAGGCTGGACTCTCTGTTGATAGGCTGACCTGTGAGTTGAAACCCCTCTTATATCCCTGAGCCAGTGAAATATGGCTGCCAGGAGGCATGGGAACTAAAACAGCAATGTTCTCCATAAAAGTAAATGTTTAGCATTACAAAAATGTTTCCTCTCTCTCTCTCTCTCTCTCTCTCTCTCTCTCTCTCTCTCTCTCTCTCTCTCTCTCTCTCTATATATATATATATATATATATATATATATATATATATATCAGAGAAGGAAAACTCTGACTCCAAAAAACCTCCGCTGCCTTGCGGCATACCTCTTCAGGGGAAAGGCTAAGGGAGTAAACCCCGACAGAAAATCCGGAGCCGGAGTCCCTAAGGCGGTTTGACGTTGTAGTCAACACCGGCAACTCCTGCGGCGCACCTGAAGCCAAGCTGTATCGACTCCGTCTTTCCCTTGGACCCTTCAGCTGCGAAGAGAGGGGGGGTCTGCTGCATGGGCAACAGCAGACCCTCCATATCACCCTGCCCAGGCTCTGTAGCTTCAGCTTCACTGGAGAGGACACTCCAGCGTCATCGTAAGATGTCGATTCAACACGGGAGGAGACAGATACCGTGTCACTCCCGAGTCGGACTGCACAGCCATTCTCGGCGGTGCAGATAGACTCTTAAGAAGCTACACCATCGTCTCTCGAGACGGACGGCTGCCGACGACGATATGTATATATGTGTGTGTTAATATATATAATTACATGTATTTATATATAAAATTTTAGATGTATCACTTCTATTTGAATAAATGAATTTCTGATAAAATTTTAAGCAGGTCTTAGAAGACTCACAGGGGAACAATTTTTAACATAATTCCTGTTGAGTTTGATTTTTCAGCTGTTTTCGACTTAAATAGGCATGCTGATTTCAAAACTGTAGTTAGTTTTCTTCTATCATGTCAAGCTTTTTCTGTACAGCTTATGTTAATGCGACCACTCTAGGCTGAATCGAGCCTGGATCGAGGGAAGCACTAGTGCTCTCCTACTGGCTGAGAGCAAACCTCCCTTGAGTAGGGAGGGGTGGGGGATGACCTTGGAGACCAGCGACAGGTTCATACTAGTCTAGGCTATTCAGTTACACATGAGACGGTGTGGTGAGAGGTTGTATGCCCCTCAATATAGTGAATTATATTCTGAAGTATAGTCCAAGTTCTTGTCTGTATATAAGGAGTTAGCAGAATTTATTTTTTTATTTACATACATATTTATTTCCTTTCCTTCAGATCATGTCTGCTTCTGCTATTTCTCATTGTAAGTGCCTAAACAACCTTGATTTGTTTTGTTATATCCGTGACAGTTGCACCATTCCCAGTCCAAGGACAAACATCAGTGCATTTGTCAGGCAAGCCTATTTTGCACATTGTAAAGTAAAATTTGATGATCAAGATAAGTCTTGGGCCCCTCACAAGGTGTGCAAACAGTGTGTTGAAAGTTTACAGACGTGGAAGAAGGGAACATGTGATAAATTGCCATTTGGTATACCTATGATTTGGCGAGAGCCCAGAGATCATTCAAGTGACTGTTACTTTTGTATAGTGAAAAGTCAGGATATAACAAGAAAAATAAATGTAAAATAGAGTATCCTAGTCTACCATCAGCTATATGCCCAGTGCCTCGTTCAGCTGAAAACCCAGTGCCAGTTTTCATTGAACTATCCTCTTTCAAAAAACAGAAGTATGGCGAAGAACTAAGTGACAGCAACGATGAAGATTTTGAAATTGAAGATGACTCAGTTTGTAAGGGATTTGATCAGTATGAATTGAATGATTTGACCTGAGATTTAGGACTATCCAAGAAGGCTTCAGAACTCCTAGCATTGAGACTGCATGAGAAAAACTTGCTTGAAAAAGGAGCGCAGGTATCCTACTTTCAATCAAGAGAAAGTGCATTTCTGCAGTACTTTTGAAGTGATGATGGCTTTGTGTATTGCTGTAATATACATGGTTTAATGGAGGAATTGGGAATTCCAATCAAGAACACAAATGAATGGCGACTGTTCATCAATAGCTCAAAGTGGAGCTTAAAGTGTTTCCTCCCCCACAATGGCAATTTATTTGATGCAGTTCCAATTGGCCATTCAATTTGTTTTCGTGAAGAATATGAAGACATAAAGAGAGTCATTGATCTGTTGCAATATCACAAGTACAATTGGATCATCAGTGTTGACCCTAAAACAATCTGCTTCCTTCTTGGTTAGCAATGCAGATACACCAAGTATCCCTGTTTTCTGTGTACGTGGGACAGCAGAGCTCATGAGAAGCATTGGGCGGAGTCAAATTGGCCTCCAAGATCTGACCTCAAACCTAGTGATCCAAACATTCTACATGGGCCACTTATTGACAGAAAGAACATTATATTCCCACCTCTGCACATAAATCTGAGTCTCATGAAGCAATTTGTCAAAGGTTTGCCAACTGAAGGAAGACTGTTTCAAGTATCTCATTTTGGCATTTCCTAGCCTGTCATTTGAAAAGATAAAATATCTTAATGTGTATGTTTGGTAGCAGAACTTTACTATTTGTACACAATATGACTTACAATAACAATATATAGCCTTTATATGAATAAAATAACTCTAAATAAACAGTATATTCAGGTAACTTTTTCTTTATTTTCCTTGGTATATACATTCTGTATGATTTGGGGGACAAAGGGAGGGTATCCTGTACCTTAAAAAGTTGACATGATAGAGAAAAACTGGGACCATTTTTGGGTTTAGATGCTAAAAGCTAGTCATAAACAAGTGTCAGATCTAACTCAACAAAAATTGTGTTCCCCAGTGTTGTCTTTTATTTGGGGTATTTTTAGGAAGTGTACTCAGTAAAAGTTAGCTATGATAAAAGATGATGATGATGATTTTTCTTTCTTTGCTCTCAGTAATTTTTTTGCTACTTCTATTTTTCTCCATTATTGAAAAATTAAAAATCTGCTATTAAGCAACTATTAGATACCTGCTTCCCAATTCCTGATTATTTATTTATATCTTTATTTATAATGAGAACTGTGGCTATCAGCCTAACCTGGATTTACTCTGGGCAACCATAGTCCATTTTGCTCACTGTTGCCTCACTGCAGTTATAGACCTTATCTGTGCCTGGTGCCAGAGAATGCCTCCCTCACCAGTGAGTCACCAGCTGCTCTCCTGTTTCTAATTTGACTGCCAGTATCACATTGCTTCTCATGGAAAGTTTAATCATTTTTCTTTCCAAAACTTCAAACTTTAACATTACGTGACATACATTTTTAACAATCACTTCATAGGAAAATTTTTACATTTCCCCATGGTTACAAAAGAAATTACTAGCAAAGCCATTTGGCTATTTTATCACTAATGTTAATCTCTTTCCTCAATCTACTTTTAAAAAAATTATATTTCCTTGTGAAACAGAGTTTATGGTGAAATTAACTAGGAAAAATATAGAAAGTCAGAAAGCATTTTTCTAAAGATTTCTTTTCCCAGGATTTTCAAGGAAATCTTGGGTGTCTTTCCTTTAAAGTTGTATATCTGGAGATTAAGCTCCTAGGCTCTATAGGTAGAAGATAGTGAACTGATATTTGTGTAGTACTGGCTCACCCTGGGAGAATAGGAATGTAATGGGTATAAAAAAAAGTAAGTTGGACTTTCCCACCTTATAAGAGGGCATTAGATGATTCCAATCAACTCTCTCCCTCTCTCTGTCTCTGTCTCTGTCTCTGTCTCTGTCTGTCTCTGTCTCTGTCTCTGTCTCTCTCTCTCTCTCTCTCTCTGATACATAGAAAACCAGGTTAAACAACATTTGTCTCATAGCATCAGATGATTAACAGTAGAAAAGTATCAGGACAGGAAAAGATAAAGCATTTGGAGCTCTTTTTGCCCTCAGAATAAGTGAGAGGCTGAGCAGAGCATTGACACCATTCATGAAACGGGAAGGATAAAACACTTGGAATCTGGGGTACCCTGGGAACCCACCTGGTGTGTAGCAAGGGGACCCTGAAGAAGGCATCCTAGAAATAAAGAGGAGCTGGAAGTCAGCCACTACTGCTGACTCTAACCCAGTTTCGAGAGATTCTGATCATCTTATTAAAGCTGAAAAACTTAGAAACAGAAACTAAGAGCTTATCACCGGGAGACCAGTATACAGAAATGCTAATGGATGGTCTTCCAACAGAATGCAATGATTTCAGATGGAAGCATGAAGATAGAGGAAGAAAAGATTATGCAATTTAAATGGTAAATATGGTAATGTATGATTAAATCTAGTTGAAAACTACCTGCTTTCAAATCTAGAGAGACAGAAAGTAGACTATTGGTTGCCAAGGGCTGGAGAGAGGGGTAATGGCAAATGACTGCTAACGAGTACAGAATTTCTTTTAAGAGTCACTTAAATGTTTTAAAATTAGATTGTGATGATGGTTGTATAATTCTAAGAGTACACTGAAATCCATTGAATGGTACACTTTAAAAGGGTGACTTATGTTATGTAAATTATCTCTCAATCAGGGTTTTTGTTTTTTTAAGAAAAATGTATGACAGCAATAGCATGTAAACGAAGAAGGGTCACATGGACTGGAAGTGTTCTGGGCCAAGAGATTGTCTGGGAAGAGCAGAAATTAGGAATTAGTCACTAGGATTTAAAACTATATTTTGTGAATATTCTATAGGTATGTCATATCATGTTACAAACACACACATACACACACACATTTTTGAAAAAGAAAGGCAACTAAGCCAAAGGGGTTAATACTAATAAACACTATTTTCCCAGCCAGTTCTTTCTTAAGGACCTTGTAACAAAACAGTGATGTAGTTTCCAAGTAGACAGAGGACAGAAATATAAAACTTGTCCCTTATGTTTTCTTCCTCAAATGGTAAGTGTAAGGCAGCACTAGAGTAAAGAATATGAATAAACTTAGTGGACACAATAAATACAAATCACCTCAGACAATGAAAATAACACCACTGACTTAAAATAAAAAGGCTATAGCTTTATAAATATTTTTCTGTTTTATAAATGCTGTGCTCTTGTAAACCATTTTCAGTGGGCATTAAATTACCAAAAGCAGGCCCAGCGCTGTTCTGCCTGCCCCCAGAGCTTAGCAGCTTGCCCACACACAGTAACAAATCAGTTATCAGTTAATTGATGGAATTAATAAATTCTTGAATGCATTCACAAATGGAAAGCAGACAAGATTTCTACGAGTTGAACATTTAGGAGTTTTGGGGGGCAAGAGGCAAATTCACTTTTTCCTTTTCCTACCGTAATGTATATTATAAGTATGTTCAAATCTTCAAAATAGAAACACATTTATAAAATTTTATAAACCCCTGAAATCGAATAAAGTCACACTCTGGAGTCATACAACAGTTATCATTAGATACAGGATTTGCTGTGTACGTTGTTCCTTCTACTGAGTGATGTGAATCCTGATTTCTGATTTAGAACCATTTTCCACCTGCTTAGGGTTTGGAAGGCACCCTCCTGAGGTCAGTGCTCTTTCTCCACACAGCTTCATCTAAAACTCTTGCAAATCTTCTATAACCTTCAGAGAAGGAAAGGTCACAATTTCTTACTCTAAAGTTTCTCGTTCCTAAGCTTTTCTTCTAAGATTCTTCAATAGCTACAATTTAAGATTATTTCTCTTCTCTCTTAGGTGTGAATAGGGGACATTTTTAATACAAATTTTTGTTGTTTATTTAATTACTGTTAAATGGTTTAAATGGTTCTGTTTTTATAGAACAATGTTCCCTGAATGTCATAATAAACTGGATCTTTTAAAAATTTAATTCACCACACTGTCGCCCCAGCGTCAGCTTGAGGAGTTTGAACTCCATGGAAACTACTGGATCTAGATTACATCTCAGAAGAAACTAGCTCAGAAATCACCAGGTCTGTCCCTTGGGGCTTGGCAAAGTGGAGTTCAGGCCTGGCTGGGTCAGCAATGGCAGCTGTTATGAGGCGAGGTCTGCAGCAGAAAGATGAATGGAGAAATTGAGACAGAGAATGGATCAGCAGCCAGAGGAAATGCCAGTGGCTATTCAAATACAAGAACCAGAAAATCTGAGTACTGGAATGAAACAGAGTTTTGGAGCTTAAGGGGAGTTGGGTGTTTGTGCAGACAGGCAAGAGCAGAGGGGGCTCCAGTACCCACCACCAGGACAAGCCTCACCTTCCCTGGGCTGTGGTGGGACCAGCCTTCCCTGACCTGCCAGCTCAGTGCAGGGACTCTGGTTCTGGGGCATATCAAAGATGCCAGCAGCTTCTAATAATCATCAAGACACTGCTCAGAGATGGATGGAGGAATTGTTCTAAGCAGGAAAGTCTGAACCAGAAACAAGAGTTATAAAAATGAGAATTCATTCCACTGAGGAATTTGGAATTCGATGACTGGTATTAAAAGAAATTAAGGAGATATTCTCAATTTTAGTATTCTTTAGAAGTGATTAAGGAAGCAACATTAGCAGCCCTGGCTGCTGTGGCTCAGTGGATTGAGCATGAGCCTGCAAACCAAGTGTCACTGGTTCGATTCCCAGTCAGGGCACCTGCCTAGGTTGCATGCCAGGTCCCCAGTTGGGGGCACATGAAAGGCAACCACACATTGATGTTTCTCTCCCTTGCTTTCTCCTTTCCCCTCTTTCTAAAAACAAATAAATAAAATAAAATAATAAAAATATTTAAAAGTCTTTAAAAAAAAAAGAAAGCAACATTAGCACAATATCATCAATGGAAAATCAGCTTTGCCTAGTAGTGAGAAAAGAAGTTTAGGAAAATGTAATAAAAGTTCAAACAAATGTTGCCAGATGTTTACTTTTTAGAAATATTTTAAAAAATATTTTGATACAGTTTTATTTATTATAGTACAAAGTATGAATTAAAGTTATTTAAAATAACATTATATGTAAATAATATTGATATTGTATATTCATAGAGCCAAGATCAAAAAGGGTCACATGCAGAGACGATATTTTAAATTCCATATTTAATGATTTGTGGAGTCTGGGCATTGGCCAACACTGACCAACCATGACAGAGCCCAGCTGTGTTCTTGAGCTGGCTTCCAGAAACTCTCCTCTCTGTTAGGCATTAACTCTTTCCTGTAGGGAGTTAGGAGAGGAGCTCCCAAGGGAGAGGCCAGGCTAAGGCAGCAGAGAGACCCAACTTTACCATACCTTACAAAGTATTTCAATATTTTAATAACTTGCTATGGTTACACTCATGTGCTAACTCTGACCAGAGATCTGAAAGCACAGTGGTGCAATGCGTGGCTTTGTAGCCAGACTGCTGCATGACCTTGAGCAGTAATATAATCTGTAAAAAGCATTGATAGATTGTCAGAGTTACTTTTTATAAAGTACTTAGAAAAGTGTAAGTAAATGCTCAATAACCAATATTATCTATTGATAGTGGATATCTAGAACAGAGGATAAAAACGGGGCATAAAAAATAATTGTGATTGATTATCAATGCATTGCATGGGCTCGGAAAAGGGTAGCAGCAATAATAAGGGCCATAGGTTTGCCGACTTGACTCTAGTTCAGCCCAAAAGCAACCTTTAATAGGTATGCTGACAATATTACTGAACACGGGCATCAGTACATTAGTGACTTTTAAAAAAATAAAATAAAAAGGTGAGGGGAGGACTCTTACAAGCTCCTTTAGTTAGTCCCGATCTAAAAACATAGGTCACTGTATTTTAATACTGGCCCTGACCACTGACAATTATTAAGTCTTGTCAGGCCAACATCCCTAAAAAATCTTTTTTGTTTGGGGTCATTATCTGGAAATCTTAGAAGTTCTATTTTTTCCTCTGTCCCATCTTTGTGTTCCTGGGAGTTGATTTGGGAGGTGAACTTTCCAAAATCTCCATCTACTGGAAGCCAACAATTGTCAGGTCTAAAGTCAGAGATGGCTGAATTCCGATTGGAGGCCTGAGAAAAGAGGTGTAAAAACACCTGTGACTTATCCTGTCAACTCTAATGGGATCATCTCATGCCATATTAACATCTGCCAGGCCAAATATCTTCATCTGATGTGTGTTCTCATTATAACCCAAATTCTTATGCATATCTTTCAAAATGGTATGATTTCACTAAAGATACTTAGGAATGTAAGTGGCCACTTTGATGAACTTTTAATATGATTAAAATTATTCATCTTAGGGATAACAGAACAAAAGTGCAAGGCAATTTCTAATATTCAATGCTCTGCCTTGTCATAGTGGAAAGAAGCATTTAACCAAAATTCTGACTTCTAAAAGGGTTCACTATAGAATTTTTCCCCAAAAGTAATGAAAAATGTGAAAAAACATGACCTTTTGGTTCCACTAAAATCTTGTCATTTCCTACATGCCAGCCTAACTCCTTTTCCGTTGACTACTGCCCCCAGCTGCCAATTCCTTCTATTTCTCACTCTTTCCATAATTCTTTTCCCTTGCCCCCAAAGCCCCCTATCTTGACACATCCTTCTATTCTGTTTCCATCACCAAGTACAAGTTCTCCTAAAGATAAATCCTCCAAAATAGGATGGGGAGCAGATAGATTTTAAGCAAAAGGATTTCCTTAAGTCCCCAGAAAAAAAGATGAAAATTTACAAAGAATTTAAAATACTATTAGGAACTAGGAATCCTAGTCTCCCTGAACTAAATCACCATGAACACAGTAGATTCTTTAGATGCTAAAGTCTGGCTCTAAAATATTGAGTGGATGGTTCAGTAAAGGACATAACTATTCCTGATTCCTTCAGGAAGTGTGTATCCAATAACTTACAAAATGAAGAATGAACTATACTCTGGAGATTTACCTCCTTTTTATGAATACTACCCTATAAAGAGAAATGATACCCTTGGAAAATTTGTCAGAAATATATAATTTAACTTGGTCAAAATTATAAAAGCTACTACTTCCACTGCAAAACAGATAGTGTTGGACAATGTAATCCTTTCAGTTTCCTCATAGTGAACCTAGGTAGTGTCTGTGTCATTGCTAGCAAAGCAGGATGCACTGCTCAGGTAGACCAGTCCATCTCTAAACAAAAGGACACAATGTCTGGATCTCCCAGGTGAGACCCAATGGACGCTGAGAGAATTGTTCTTGGATTAGGTTCACTAGTTTAGGATTATAACGTCAGAGTGTTCTACAAGGCTAACAATTCTCCTGCCCTTATTCTTCATGTATATTGCCATTACGTAGTGCCGACTCCAGGATTTTAAGCGCTACCATACAGTCACTGTCATTTGACTAAAGAAGAAACAAAGCCAGATTCTGTTTTATCTCCAAAGTCTCATTTTGAGATGACAGGATCATCTAGAGATTATGACATCCATATAGATCTGCAGTAAGATTGCTTTTGTGAAAAACCTCACCACTAGTCAGAGGATGGCTAAAGAGGGGGCTTCCAGAATTGTAATACCATTCCTATGAGTTATGCAATTGCAATCTCAGCATGTCTGAAACTCACATAACACCTCATTCTTCATGCAGAACCTCATCCTGCCTACATTAATTTTTGCCACAACAAGAAGTTGAAAGAAGTTTTACAAAGACAATAATAATTTTTAAAACATTTTTAATATTTTTCAAAAACAATTTTTATCTTCTTCATGGTAAAAAACTAGAAATACTAATTTCTCAGGATGAAGACAATCATCAGAAAACTTCTTAATGAGAGTTATGAAAAGCATTTAAATATCAAATTCAAGATACTATCATTGGTACTAAATGAAACAATGTCACCTGCCTAATTTAGAAATCTTATTTAAAAAAACATTTTCAGACACAATTATAACAATTTCAGTTATCAGCATGAATTCTTCTTTTCTCATACTCTTTTGACCTATATATGTTCGTGTTTACCCTTTAGAGTGATTAAGAAATGTACTGAGGTTAAGAAGTCTTTCTGAGAAAAAACTCTAACAATGTGCATTATAAAAAATAGAGAAGAGAATAAAGAGCAGCAAATTGACTAAGACAACCTGGAAAAGCAATGACAACATAGTTAACTTTAGTTCTATCTTAATATTTTCCTTGCTGACATCCAAGTGGTTAGAACAATTGTCAAGGAATGGCTAGTTTTTAAAGGGCAAGCCAGGGTGTTTGATACACACTGAGGTAAAACATACTCCAGAGTATTTTGGGTGAAATTTGTCAGTTGGTAGAATTTTCAGATAAAATACAGTATAATATGGCCATTTAAATTTGTATTTCAGATTAAATGTTTAACTCTAAATATGTCCCATGCAATATTTGTTGATTATACTATAAATTATTTACTTTCTGAAAATCAACATTAACTGGGTATCCTGTATTTTATTTGTTTTATCTGTTTACCCTGTTTCTTGTTCTCGTAATTATTAATACAACCTAGTAAAACAACAATTAATAACCTATTCGAGACTTTGTTAAATACACAATAAATACCTAATTTGAAAGGGCATTACACAAGCTAGTACAGTTCCTTTCTTATCTTTCAGTTAAGTCGTTGATAACAAATGTCACTGAGTAGTATGGATAAAAAGCAAGTGATTGAGTAATAGAAAACTTATTTGCATGTGGAGAAATATCCAATACCCCATCGCTTCAGTAAAGACTGTAATGATTCTGGATTGCCTATAGTCGGAAATATATTTCCAGAGATAAAGGAATGACTTCTCTGAGAAAGGTTAACAAGAATTACATTTTAATTTTTTTTGGAAAATTCCCCATACATTTGGCTCTGACACTATCTTCCGCTCGTGCGTGCATGTGCGCACACATACATAAACACACTTTGTTTCTGTTGCAATAGGCTTCTATGTTACTTTTATGTGAAGCAAGAAATTGGAAGGTAACATGCAGGCATGTTTACTTGGTGCTTACTTGCACTATGTCATTAACATTTCCAACTTGTTGAGTGGTTTCCATGATTCTCAGAGGTCTTCACCCCATAAAAGCTGATGGACGGGCTGCCAGAGCCTTCCAGGCTTTGGTTGGTATAATGTGAGCTCAGTGCCTGGAAACAATAAAACAGCAATTTTCTAAGAGATTTGCCTGCAAGAAAAGCCAGAAACGTAAAAGCCTTTTTCAGTTTCCCACCCCAAGCCTCTTCTCTTCTCTCAGTCCCAGGAGGGGCTGGAGGACTGTATCCTGTCAGATTAACTGAGGGTGACAGGCAGTGTAACCTCCGCAGCAGCGGCTGCCCTGGCTCCGAGGGAAAGACCACTGGGGCAGGAATCAGGAGAGCTGGGCTCTGGTCCTGCCGCAGTGGAGGCTTCCTGTCAGGAACAACAGAAGCCAAGGCTGCAGGGGTTAGGAAACGTCAGGTCTTGTCTCTTGAAAGCTTAGATGGAGCATCTAGTCACAACTTGACAAGCAGTGGTTCTGGCTCCTCCCCAGTTAAGTCCAGCAGAGCTGGTCCAGACAGTCTGAAATTCATCTTGGGCTTCGTCCACACACTGTCTTCTCAGGGGGCTGTGCTTTGACGCTGGGTCATTTTATGTTACAAGAAAAGAATGAATGTGCATCCTGGACTCAGTGCCCCAAAGAGAGATTCAGCATAAGCAGGTCTGGACGAAAGTGATATGGGGGTTACCATGAGGTCCTTGTCCCCAAGTCAGTTTTGTAACAGTAACCAATTAACCTTCACCTTGAACAAGCTCATATTCTAGGTCCCCCATCCAAATCCACAGTCCATTGGATTCTTAAGGATCTAAAATGGATCAAATTATGACTATTGCTGTTTCTTATTTGGTAATTTAACATAGTTTACTTCCTGGTTCACCCAGTAATCCAAAACTATTCCAAATGTCAAGTAACTATAAACTTAAAACAAGGTCTCTCAATGGCCTAAAAAATAATGTTGGAAAAGTCTCTTAATGGACTTTATGACTCTCATTAGGAAACAACCTACATTTTCAGGATTTAAAATCCTAATGTGAGGTTAACTTACATGACATTATGTTGCGATAGGAAGCTGGCTATGCCTTACTGCTGGGCAGGGAATAGGATCATCATTAAAGATGGAAAAGGGTTACTAATTAGGGAGGACTGAGCTCACTTTATCTCAAGGCAAAGTTAGAAGTCTGTGCTAAGCTGGAGAAGTGGAGGGGATGAGAGGGAAGAGTGCAGCCAGATTCTGAGGAAAGAGTTCATTTCTTCCAAGACTGAAGGAATCAGATGATTGAAACTAGGCCTTTTAAAATTATAGATTTTCACCTACATTCTTCAATCCCGCACAATGTCTCAGGAGGTCACAGGACAATGAAGGGTACTCATGGATGACAGGAAAGTGAGATCCAAGTGCTGCAGCCTTGAAAGCCCTGGCAGGTCCTGTGGCCAAGGCATGAGTGACAGAAGTAGCAGATGCCACAGGCTGTGACTACCACACACAGCCACCTTAGAATGGGCCAGAGATGAAGACAGCGTTCAGCGATCCAGATTGCAACACTATCCAATTGCATGCCAATGCCGGACCTGCACCTCTGGCCTTGGCTAAGTTATCACCCTCAAAAGAATAAAATGTTGAACACCATCAGCTTCTCATTGTTCAGGGCAACAATGAATGGCAAACCTTGCTGGCACCATCCTTTCCAGCCAGAGCTAGAAGTCAGAGGACAGGCTAACTACCAGGCAGGAGCAGAGTGGACGTCAGAGCAGAGCCTCTGGCTTGGGGTCAGGAGCCATGTGAAGCATGTGAATACTGGCCAGCTGTCATGAGGTGCTTCCAGAGAGACGCTCAGATTGTACTGGCTCGGCCTCCTGTCTCCTGTCTAGCCTTCTTCCCAGCTTCACCTCCAGGCCTATGCTGTCAGCTGTGCATTGCAGACTGATTGCTCCCATTAAATGAGTCAGATGGTGCTTTTCTGTTTAAAGGATGAGTGGGCATTTCTAGGAGATGCATCTCGTTTTACTAACATCACTAATTTCTTTGCTTTCTTGCATCCAATCAATCATTCCACTTCATCTGTGGATTTCATTAATGAGCCATTGACTCTCTCTTCCAGATCATTAGTGAAGATGTTAACTTCTGACTGGACCTAATACCAATTCCCAGGATTCAATACTGGCTTCCCTGAGAGCTCCCAGGAGAGGCATTTATCACTCTTGTACATGTGCCTTCATTATCCTAAACCAATTTTAATCTATTTTGCAAGAAACACTTAGGATGTTATAAAAATTAATGCTTTCCCAAGGAACTCTTAATTTTCATAGGATCAGACAGATGGCCATATGCAACACCCATGAAAGCCTGGTCCCCTACTAACTACGTAGTACAGGCACATTTATTCATTTACTTTGTCTCTGGAAAAATAGAAGGATTACATATTTCTGCTATATGCTTCTTATGCCTTTCCAGCATCGCACTGTTTTTTAATTGATTTGCTTTTCTATTTGACAGAAGTTTCTGATTTTAATCCATCTTTGTGGTTACTTTTAAGGTATTTTATGCAAATCAGCATGTTTTTGGATGGCTTGTAGCTTTCATAAGTGGCTAAAATTTAAGTTTAAAGAAAGTGATGTTCTCAGGACTTCCGGCCAAGATGGAGGCTTAGACGGACACGCTAGGTCTCCCTCTACAACTAGAGAGGAATAAAACTACTTCAAAACAAAGGATAACTAGAAATTCCAGAAAATAAAACTACACGGAAGCCCAACATATGAAGTTATAAACCAGCGGTGCCATTTGGGCAGGTAAGAGTTAAAGAGGGCAAAGCTGTTTGCGGAGCGGCGGGGCGGGGCGGCGAAAAATCCCGGCGGCAGTCAAGCCCCTGGCAGTGCGCGACCCCAGCGCTGGGGAGAGCGGCCACCACATCGCCTTGAACAGTGAGGCCCAGGGGGGCGGGAGGACGGATCCCGGTCTCCTAGCTGAATAACTGTGTGAATCCATCTTGGACCCCCGCCCCCAAAGAAAGAAAGCACCACAGGGCTGTGAAATAGGTCGCAGACAGGCACCGGTCGCTGACTTGTGACGCGTACACAGGCACTGCCCCCGACAGCCGGCCCAAGAAAACAAAACGCATCTGTCAAAATGAGGCAGAAAACTATAGAAATCCCGGTGGCACAGCTCACCAGGCAACAGATGGAGAACCTGACAGATGAACAGATAAGAAACCTGTCAGAGGCTCAGTTCTGGGCCATTGTTATCAGGTGGCTTACAGAATTCACAAAAGAGCAGGAAAAAGATAAGAAAGAAGCGAAAAACTTTCATAACGAAAGGAACAAAACCACATACGAGACAGATGGTGAGGAAAAAAAATCCAGAGTTCATTTCAACAAACTGGAATATGGAGAAGGAACAAGCAGTCAACCAATGCAGCGAGAGGAAATGGGAAGCAACAATGAGAGGATCAGAAACCTCTGGGACAGCTATAAAAGGCCCAACATAAGAATCATTGGTTTGCCAGAGAATGAGGAAGATGAACTAGAACTTGAAAAATTGAGTGAAAATATAATAAAGGAGAACTTCCCAGACTTGGGGAAGGGAATAGACTTGCAGGTCCAGGAAGCAAGGAGAGTTCCCAAGAGACTGGACCCAGGGAGAACCACTCCAAGACACATTATAATCAAAATGTCAAAAATTAAAGATAAAGAGAGAATCTTAAAAGCAGCAAGAGAGAAGAAAAGAATTATGTACAAAGGGGTCCCAATTAGACTATCAGCTGACTTCTCAAGGGAAACCCTACAGGCAAGAAGGGACTGGCAAGAAATATTCAAAGTAATGAAAATCCAAAACCTACAACCACGAATACTCTATCCAGCGAAATTGTCATTCAGAATAGAAGGACAGAGAAAGTGTTTCCAGGACAAAATAAAACTGAAAGAGTTCATCAGATCCAAACCACTGTTATATGAGATGTTAAAGGGACTGGTTTAAAAAACAGAAGCTAGGGAGATGAAACAAAGGCAAACTAAATAGGCAACGAGAGTGGAAAAGAACTGTGGGTACGGGAAGCATATTGGGGGGAGGTCAACAGGGAGGGGGAGTGGGGAGAGGGAGGGAGATGATATAGGAATTGGGGATCAAGGTAGGAGGGAATGGAATAGACGGAGAGAGGTTGGGAGGAACTGTATGCACAACTAATGGACATAATCTAAAAGGGGGGGACAACTGGAGGGAGGGGGCCACCGGGTGGAGGGGAGCAGAGGGAAGGGAAATTGGCACAAATGTAATATTTTAATCAATAAAACACATTAAATCTGAAAAAAAAAAAAAAAGAAAGTGATGTTCTCAATGGCTTGAAAGCAAATATTGCTTTCTGGATTTTTCTGAACTTTCTTTATGCACTTGTAGTGATTCTAGTAAATGAACTATAAAAATAATATCTAGAAGATGAGGTTAACTTTGCTTTTATTTTTATCCCTAGTTGCCTGGTTACACAGAGTATTAAAGGTTCAACATCAACATTTCACTTTTTGTCTTGAAATTTCCTTCTGAAATTCAAGAAGAAAATAGTATTTTTCTTCTTTCTATTAAAACACTTTTTTCGATGAAAGAACATAAAATTTTATCTCTACTATTACTGTAAGTTGCAAAAAATGCTTATGGAAGTATACTGGAAACTATAAAATGAAATGTTTGTTTGTTGGATGGCATAATTGAAGATGACACATTATTATTTTATTATAATTTTGTTTAGTATGATTAGTATAATATTTGTAATATACTCTTATATAGTCGGATAGTAAGTGTTTTCTCAAAGCTGTGAAGAGGAGTAATGTTTAAAACCTTTGGGGAAATAGTTTCTCCCTGCTTGGAGTCTTTGCTGAAAATGAAGCTCTCATTAGCTATGTGATGGGGCATTTCCTGAGTAACACCACTAAACATTTTCCAGGAAACAGTATCTCTGCTATTACTCTTTAATTGCTTTATGCCAAATATTGTAGCATGTAGGTTGTGTCATGTAACTCAAAACTTACTCTGCAAGGTGCAATGCCATGGGATCTTTGGATGTATATTACTGTACATAATCATATTCTTTGATTATGTGCAGTAATATAGTATAACATAGAATTATAGAACAAATAAATAATGTAATATCAGAGCATTGACCCTGGAAACAGCATAACTTCAAATCCTGGTCCTGCCACATATTAGCTATATAATCTTGGGAATATTATTTAATCTCTTTGAGCCCTAGTTTCATCATATGAAAATGTGATAAATGATACATACTAATTATGAGGATTGAGTGTGTATATTAGAATTCTCCAAAGAAACAGAAACCATATATATATGAGAGAGAGGAAGAGGGAGACAGAGAAATTTAGTTTAAAGGATTGACTCACATGATTATGGAGACTTGGAGAGTCCCAATCCAATAGGACAGGCCTGCAGACTGGATTCTCAGGGAAGAGATGCAGTTTGAATCTAAAGGCAGTCTGGGAGAGGTCAACTTTTATTCAGTTAAAGCCTTCAACAGACTGGATGAGCCCACCTACATTATGGAGGGTAATTTGCTTTACTCAAAGTCCACAGATGTAAATGTTAGTTTCATCCAGACCTTGCCATTGTAGAAACATACAGAAGACTGTTTGAACAAATGTCTAGGCACTGTGACCCAACCAAGTTGACATATTAACATGAACCTGCACTGTGAGGTAAGTTTTGTGAAGAGGGAAAATGGATAGTAATAAGCATTCAATAAAGACTTATTATTCTACATATCCCAGTGACCTAAGATAAGGATGAAGTTGTTGGTTTTAAAAGAGGGTCTTTGCTGAAAGTCTCTGATAAGACTCCGCTGATTTATGGTTAAGGGGAAGTAGAGTGATTGCCAACTCACTGTTTAAGACCAGAGTTGTTTGTGACCCTGCATATTGGCCGCTGCACTTAACACAAAAAGGAGAAGACACTGGAAGGATGTGGAGCTACAAACTCTCACATCACTAATGTAAAACAAAAGAAAAGATCTTTCAGGTGATTCATGGGGATAAATGGCTGCACTCTCCTAGCTCTGGGATAAAGCAAGGCCAACACTGTAGTAAAATATAAGTGCATACTCTCCATTTTGTACTTCTTTCTTCTAAATCATATACAGAGTGAAGAGCCAGATATTCTAAAAGATGTACTCCCAAAATAGTACAAGTATAGAATAGAGATACTAGAGTAAAAATGCAAATGCACTGATTAATACCATTGTGTGGCTCAGTGGATTAAGCATTGGTCTGCAAACTGAAAGGTCACTGGTTCAATTCCCAGTCAAGGCACATGCCTGGGTTGCGGGTCGGGTCTCGAGTCAAGGGCATGCAAGAGGCAACTGATTATTTCTCTCACACATTGGTGTTTCTCTCCCTCTCTTTATTCCTCCCTTCTCCTCTTTCTAAAAATAAACAGAAATGTTTTAAAAGATTTAAAGTTTTGTATTAATAAATTCAACACAAATTTCATTTATGATTTGACTACTTGGTTGGATCTGCTATGTTTCCAACCTAGAAGAGCTTAGCAAAGATATTTGCATCCTACACGACCCCAGCACCACCACCAGAAAGTAAAACCCTTCATATAAGTACAGTGGTCAATAGTCCACAGGCAATGGAAGTCAGAGATTACAGGTGTTACAAACACCATATTAATTTTTTATTATAATTGAGCTCTAACAAGCGTACATTGAAATGGAGACAAAATCAACAACTGGTTAGATATTTCCTTTTAGAAACATTTTCCTCTCTCTGTTGGCAAATATTTTAAGCTGAGAGAGAAAATAATATGACATGTGCTACTTTCCAGAGGAGTTGTGCTTGTCACAGAGAGCAAGATATGTGAAGCACATTAAAAAACAAAATTATATAAATGGAGTTATTATTTTAGAATTAAAAAGAAGGGAGACAGGGTGAGGAAGTGGAAGGGGTAAGAGCTTTAGAATCAGCCTGTCTGGAGGGTGAATATCAATTCTGCTTCTCTCTACTTCTGTGTCTATGAAAATTTCCCTTTGAGAAAACTGTGTCAGGCTTTATATGTTGAAGTTTCCAGGTGTACTTATGAGTATGTGTGTGAATCTGTATGCATGAATGTATATGAGGAAGAATGTGGGGATATTGCTTCACTAATTCTATATTGAATGGAAGCATACTACAGTATTCCCTCACTTATAGCAGGTATTACATTCTAGACACACACAATGCCCCCACCCCCTGCAATAGGTGAAAATCTGTGAAGTAGGAACCTTACATTTATTTTAGTATTTATATATATATATATATATATTAAGGCTTTATAAACCCTTCCCACATACTTATAAACCATTCCCAGTCCCTTATTAACCTTTTCCACACTTTTATAAACACTACTTATGTTCTTAAACATATTCTACACTTTTAAACCTCCTAACTTTAACAACATATGTATACAGTACCGCAAAATCCTGCAACATAGTGAAAAATCCGCAATAATAAAATATGATATTTTTTAAATTCCGCGATACAGTGAGGCCGCAATAAGTGAACCACGATGTAGAGAGGGACTACTGTATTTAACACAGGAAATGCTAAAACACAAGAGATTTAAGACTGAAATACTTGTGTGGAAGGGAGTTGACTCAGAGAAAGTGGGGGAAAAGAATAAAGGAGAAAAGCTGGTATGAGCTGAGTTTAGCGTAGAAAAGAGGCTTCAGGTAGGCAGCTCTCCGCACCTCAGTAGGTGAAAGATCTCAGGGTAGAATGAAACCAACCCCATTAGGCAGAAGTGTGATAGTCTCTTTTAAACAATTCCCAGAATTAGAAAAAGAAAGTAAAATAGAAGTAAAGTTCTAATGACACTTGGGATTCACTCTGGGATTGAAGAGAAGACATGCTTCCCGGGCACCTGTTAGTAAACTACTGTCTCTTGGCTCCAAGCCCACCCATCTATAATCAGCGTTGTGATGTCAGGTCTAGGACTCTGCAACCCGCATCTGTTTTGCCAATTGATTCTGTTAGGCTCTGTTTGCCCATAGGGGACAGTAGAGGGAGACTGGAAAGTTGAGAAGAAAGAAAGGATTGCTGCATTCTTTTGCTACCTGTGGGCTTCCTGTCTATTTTCCTGTTCCTGTGAGTGTTACCCTCCAAATGCTTCTTCACCTTTGCAGTGGCAGTTTCTTCTTATAATTTCTGTAACACTTGCAGATCCAGGCTCACAATACCCTCTGGGAGACAACTCCAACAGCCAGTCAGCACCCATCCTTTTACAGGTCTGGGTGCCAGATCCCTTCTCTGAGCTTAGGGATACTTGACCCAACTCAACGTATAGAGTGCACCCTCTTGAAAGTATGCTCACTCTCACCATTGCTCTTCAGCATCATACCAGAGATCTTGGCCGTTGCATTAAGGCAAATAAATAAATAAGGAAGAGAGAAGTAAAACTCTACCTCTGTCTCTCTCTCCCTCTCTCTCTCTCTCTCTCCTTCTCTCTCTGTCTCTGTAGATAATATGATTATTTCTATAGAAATTTCTAAGAACTATAAAACAACTACTAGAGCTAATAAATGAATTTGTCAGGGTTACAGGCTCAAGGTTACTGTACTAAAATCAGTTGTATACAGCAAGCAACATGAAAATTAAATTTTAAAACTTCCATATATAATAGTATCAAAACCCACAACACCCTGAGAAGGTATGATTCTGTCATTCAGGATTTAGCATACACTACTGATCGGGTAACAATATATGATGCTATCTCTCCTATAGCTAGAACACATAGATTGTTTAGGAATCACTGAGTTGAAGTGGGGATGGCTCCTCTTATTATTATACCAAGAAACCTACTTGCAGAATTTTTACATCCATATCTACAGCCTTAAGTTCTGCTGTTTGGAGGTCTTGGTTTCTAAGAGAGTTTAAGATCACAATTAAATCATTTTGAATTCCTCATGCCACTAAATCAACAGGCAAAGAAAGGAGTTGCTCTGCTGGATGGTTGATCCTAATTACCTTGAGGAAATTGAACTAATGCAGAAAATGTGAACAGGGAGGGATATTCTGGAACATACTGAATGCTCTTTGATGTGTCTTATTACCATCATTTCCAATGGTATTGTAAAAGTGAACTGAAAGCTATGTCAACCAATAAAAGAAAGAGCCATTGAAGATTCAGTCTTTTAGGAAGAACCCTGACCAGTTGAGGAGCTGACTGATGCAAAAGGAAACATGAAATTCATAATGGAAGAAGGAGGTTATAAATACAAGCCACAGCCTTGTGATGAGTTATAGACGTGCGTACTGCAGCAGCTTCACATGGTTTCTTCTCTGTCTGTTGCTGTGTGTATGCATATGTTACCTATTTTATTCTTCTTTCTTTCTTTTGCTTGTTATTTAACATGTTTTATTGAAGGCTAAGTATATGATTTAATATTTAGGAAATGATATATAGATGGGATTAAGATTGAAAGTGAAGTATAATTAACATACTTCAAAGATGACTAGAAATTATTTATAGTATGGGTTTTACCTGCCCAATGTGTGCAGGAAGAAGCCATTACATATCTATTTACATTATCCTTTCAAATTTTTATTTTGACATATTTTATGTATTAGCAAAGCAATACACATATAACTTATAAGTAAATGTATTTACACACACATTAGGGGTGCATGCTATAAAAGCATGATAAGAATACACAATCTAAAAGAGTTTGGAGATCATGAAGTTAGAGCACATTGGTTTAGAAATCAGGAATGTAGTTTTGCTCCCTATGTGTCGGCTACTTAGTACTGCAAATAGGGACATTCTATTCCAAAGTCATAGGCCCTGCTCACTCATCCATTCAGTACCATCTTATCCACAGCACCAATGAGTCCACATCATTGGCATATGATCTAAAGGCAAGTGCTTACATATCCTGAATCAATGCATCTATCAAGGTTAGCAACTTAGTTGGTACGCTCCTAGAAGAGAGTGATCCATTGTGCTGATCATTAACTTTTACCCCTACATTCTATCTAGCAGAAACATCTACAAATGATACTCCAGAGCTCTACCAGTATAGTGATGACTGATGTTCACAAAGCTCTTGAAGGGTTACCCACATATTCTGCCTTCTCAATCAAACCAAGACTTCAAATTATTTCCATTGCTTGGTTTTGTGTATTCTTGGGACCATGTAGCACTATCTTAGAATCATTAACTTGAATACTTCCTCCAGCCAGGCCTTACACCATCCAATATTCAACTTAGGCATTTAAGTTGCCTTCAAATTGATAAGGTTAGCTAAACTCCAAAATAAAAAATAAATCTAAACTCACTTCCACTCAATCCATTCCCTTCCTCTTGCCCAAGTCTCCCTTTTAAAATGTCACTGGATCCAAAATCTGAAATATTCTGATGATCATTACCTATTAACAATCCAAACTCCCAGACAATGAGAAGCTGCTTTGTCTCTGCAGCTGACCAGCTGGCTGGTATGGCATATCTGAAAATGAAGGGCCCCTTTGTTCCTATAGACAAGACTTTTCTCTCTGAAAAATAACTGCTATTGTTGACAGACTGCAACTTGTAAGGGCACTGCTCAGGAGGAAAGCTGTTAGGGGAAAAGGCATTTCATTTCTGGATCATTTAGACAATAGATCGCAGAAATTTTTAGGTGAACCAAATAATGTTTCAGATGACACTAAATGATAGAGGAGCTTTTCTTGTTGATAAGAATGGGCACATTCACCTCAATGGCTTCCAGAACACAAATACATCCATACGTTTATCTTTCCAATTAGACAGCAATCTTACATCTAAGAAGCCACTCAAAAGTGGGACACAGCCCAAGTCTTTCAAATAAATCCCACTTGCAAAAACTCCTATTTCACATTTCTGAAATAAAGAATGTTACTATGCCTTTTTCATAGATCTATTATTTTTGTTAGTTTTCAGTCTTCTAGTCTACCAGTTTAGTAGGCCTCCTGATCTCCAAACCAGGTATAAAACCTCTTAAATCTACTCCTCTAATATCAACATTGATACTGGTGAGTATTCACTTAAATGTACACATGAATTAACTAGTACTTCCTTAAGATTTTACTCATTGAAACACTGCAGTTGCCCATGTAAATTTCTTTTATGAATATCTGTAGAAAAGATATGGAGTTTCTTCACCTGATTGAAGAATCAGGGAACAAAGACTGAGGAAAAAAGGCTAGGAATTATAGTGCAAAGCCATTTCAGCTACTGCACTTAGTGGATTAGCTTTCACAGTGATTATTTATTTTTCAAAGAGGAGGGTTGTTTTCTTTTACATTTGGGAAAAAAAGAGTATCAGAAGGATAAAATTGTAATGGGTATTTATGTTTTATAGTTAAAATGGATTATGTCACATTGAGACCCCTCATCACTAAACCTGCAGTGGGAGAACATTCTTTCAAACCTGATGGAAAATAAACAGTTATGTGAGCATTGCCATCTGGATAGGCTTTGGTGGTAACTTTCAAACTCCTCTTAGCATCCTCTAAAAGATACTTTAAATGCATTCAGATGGTTCTGAGTAAGTGTCGTGGGAGTTGAAAGGATTTCAGTTCTCCCTCTCTCAGTCAGCAAGAAATTCTTGCTAAAGATCTCCAGTTCCTTTAGTACTTTGCAAACACTGGTGAATGAAAGCTCATCAGCACCACCCACAAGCAAGCTGCTTTCAGCAAACTTCTTCAGTCAGCCCTGAGCTATTTCAATAGCTCACTAGGAGCACAGTCTTGAAGGGTCAGAGGTGGCCTTGACCGAGGTGCCTGCAGTTGGGCAGGAAAACTGGGACAGAGCAATTCTGGCTTCAGTCACTGATCTGAAGAGTTCCAAGATTGGTTATAGATGTTTTCACCTGAATGGGAAAGCAGCCAATTGGCTTCATTGAGAGTTTAGTGATTAGATATTTCTAAAAGCAATAGTAAATCCAGTTCAGTTCACAAGACAAACCACTGAAATCCACTAATTTAAATGAGAATGCCCAGGTTTAAAATACCAAGGAAGTTCTGAAGAAATAGGTCCTTCCGTACATAGTTGGTATGAGAGTAAATTGAAACAACCAATCTAATAAAATAAAAATCTTAATTATTCATATCGTTTGAGTAAAGAATTTCTCTTCTGGGAATTTATCCTAAAAGTATAATGAGAAAAGCATGTGAATATATATTTAGAGGATTATTTATTGTGATATTGCCATTGGAAGCAACCTGAATGCTCAGATGAGGTTTTTATTAAATAAATTATGGTACATAGTTACAAGGGATTACCTAACCATTAAAAGTGGATGAGGTACATAGAACAAGATGTTTGTAATACAATTTCAGGTGATAAAAGTAAATTATGCAATTATACATCTAGTGTGAGTCTATTTTTGAGTAGATGGAAAAATAATTGAATGTGCTCTTCTTGGCTTTCCCATTCCTGGTACAAAATTCTTCATGCACCACAGTTCAGCAAGAGAAACAGAATCAGCAGGATATATCTACATCAATACTGATATCTCTCTGTCTGTCTGTCTACCTACCTTGCTATCTATAAATAAAAGGATTTATGACAAGTGGTTGGTTTATGCAGTTCTAGAGACTGCTGAAGCAGCCCCTGGGAGGCTGTGCGCCTGTGTCTGTTGCTGGAGCTTGCAGTTTACAAAACAGACAGAAAGAGAAGCTTATAGGCAGGCTGGAGTTCCTCAAGGATGAACTGAAACCTGTGTCCATTCTTACTGCCTCTGTCCTTGGTGATAGGATATCCCACAGAAGCTGGGGCCTTTTGTCATGAAATGGAACATCCACACCTTCAGAAAAACTAGAGGAGGATTCAGGAGAAGATGGAACCTGTACAGGCCCATCAGCTGCCTCTCTCAAATGCGGCAAGCCAGCCAATCAGTAGCAACATGTGTCAAATACAAGAATGGCTCTGAATGGCTGCTGCTCCCTTCTGCCTGTAACAATCTTGCAAGAATCTCACTTGTGACCTTCTCTGTCAAAACATTAGAACAATTCTTGGAGATGTAGTTGAGGCTAGCTAAGTTGACACGTGGCAAAATCATCACATAGGCCAAGACGGAATGCAGCTCAGAGTGGGAACCCAGTTGCTGCCTTTTCACTGAAGCCCTGATTCGAGCACACTTGTTCACCCTGCCTTGGGTAGGGAGGACTTGCCCACAGAGCTTAAGTGGTTTTCTCTCTGCCCATAGCAAGACTGAGCCTTCAAGAGCTAAAAACATCTATGATGCTTGATAAGACACCACTGTTTTTGAGAATGACTTAATGCAAATCATAATAAAATAGTGTGTGACTGTCCCAAATGCTTTACATATATTTCTTTATTTAAATCTCACATCAAATTTATATTAGAAATGAAGACATTAAGACACAAAGAGGTTTAGTAACTGGCCAGAAAGCAGATGTTAAAGGGCAGAGTCAGGATTTCAACTTGAACACTGGTTCTAAGTCACATGTGCTTAAACATATTTTCTGCTTGTTTCTCCTAGACCCTACATAGCTGCAAATTGGTGCCTCTCATCAAAATCCTGAAACATAGAAAAATCCTTAAAAATCTAATAAAGTACATCATATTTACTAAAGATAAAATAAGATAGTTAATAGATTTTAAACTATTTACCTAGAACAATTTGTATTAAAGTATAATTTTCAAAATGACCAAATTATAATTCTCACACAAATAGAAAATGAACACCTGTTCAATATTTTATTTATAGTAATTCATTGATTAATGAAGAAACCAGTACAATACCAAAACTGAGTCAAATGAGAAACCATCTTAGGGATACTTATATTCCCTACTGGACAAGATTCATTTCCATCACTATAAAGAGGAATCTTTTGCTATGAACAATTAATATTTGCATTATCATCCATTTTCTACATGAGTACAGATAGGTGAATAGCCTTGTCAAAGCCAATCAAATTTCCACACCCTGAAGTTCTGCTAGACATTCCCACATTCACTTCAAGGACACCTTGGTAATCTCTCTAGCCCATTTCCAAGCCTTGGGTAACGTCTTCTGACAAGGGAAATAAAACTTCTTTACTGAATTAAAATGAGCCATTCATAAAACATTATAGTTACTCCAATTATATTTTAACTTTGTCAAATTTCTTAAGGCTCTTTCTATTCTAAAATCCTATGATTCTAACAGAACATATATTCCCTGAGTTAAATATTATAAGAATAAGATGACTAATTTTATTTTCCTATTTTCATTAATATTAGAATTTTCAGAGATATGAGGAATATTTTAACAACAAAGTTTTATCAGGGGAATTATTTGAAAATAGGTGAGAAAAGGAAATAAAAGAAGAAGTAAGTTAAAAACTGAGTACAAGAAAGATAGATGGGTCAGGGGGTAAAACGCAGACAGATGGATAATATTTTTAAAAGACATGTAGTGGACTGTGTCCCAAGAAGACCCTGTGATTATATTTATTCCTCACTGGGAGTCTTAAAACCATCAATGCAATGTTGCTGATTCGTAAGGAACCAAGCCAATGAAGTTCACCTCCTCATCTAGGGTCAGTGGGAAAGTAAACATTTGAAGACTCCAATCAGGCCACTTAAGAGGAATGCTTAGTTTTGTGTGATTACAAACAAGCAAAGAACACATTATGTTTTTGTTTTTGTTTTTGTTTTTAGTAAGTTCCAGAAGAAAGAATCCCTCCAACAGGTTCCTTCTAAATGACATCCCTTCCAGATTGGGAAAGGATGAACAGATAGAACCCTGCTGGAAGGAAGTGGCCTCTCCACCGGCATGACATGTGTATGTATGTGTCTGTTTTGTGATGATGGTGGTTTCACAAGGGGGCTGTGCCAACTAAGGAGACCAGAAACCTGATTCTACCTTGGACCCCAGTGAGTAGGAGGAGCCCATTTGGAAGTGTTTACCCAAGAACACTCAGTGGTACCCTAACCATATTATCACAGCCTTAGAATCGTCTAAAGAATAGTTTGATGCTGGGACTATTAGATGATCCTTTTAAAAAGACTTTGAACTTTAGGTAAGGTGATCATTATATAAAGTATTAATCATTTAGAGTGCTGACATATGGCTCATTATTTGGTAAGCAGGAACTGAAAAATGGTTTAGCCCATAAATCTATTTAACCTAATTTGTAGCAAAAAGCATCAGAATTTATTTCTGCATTACCATGTAGCAATAGATAGGTGGAAGGCTTCTGAGCAGAAGAGAGGTCACATTATCAAGTTGCTTAGGTTTTCCTTAAGCAGATACAACAAAAGGTCTATTACTCAGGGAGTTGGGGACCGGGACTCTGGTTGGGAATCTAGCACTGAGGAACTTTGTGAACCTGAACAAGTCACCTCCTCAGGTGGTACCCATATTTCCAAATCTGTAAGTAAGGGGATTAGGTAATATAATCTCTGAAGTCTTTTCCAGCTCCCAAATCATTTAATTCTGATATATGAATATGAATTACTATGTTCAGGATGTTGTGAATTAATCAAGAAATTTTCAATTGTAGGCTTAGTAGTAGCAGGAATACAGCAACTAACAGTGATTATGGTCTTACTATGGGCCAGGCACTGAATTTAGCATCTTAAAGCATCTCTCATTTAAGCCTTAAAACAATTCTATGAAGCAGATTATGTTGGTAGGTTCACTTTACAGAGAAAGAAACGGAGGCGTGGAGGGTTAAAATCCCCTCCATAGATTACACAGAGTGATGGGTTATAATATGTAGCAGTGATTTTTTAAAGTGAACTTAGGTAAAAATTTTGGGGAACAATCACTGAAAGTCTGGAAAGTCATGTTTAGTGTGGCTAGGGAATACCCAACCCCTCAACAGACTACAAAACCAATGATTTCACGCCATCTCCACTGCTGAGACACTGCTTTAAGCCTCATCATCTGCCAGGGCTCCTGCACTAACTTCCAACAGACAACCCCCACGGGACCTCTTGTCATAACCACCCCACGGCAACTTCACACTGTAGCCAGAGTAATTTTTCCAAAAGATAAGTCTGATGTTGTCAATCCTTTGATAAATATTCGTTAAATTAATACATGAAAAGTACAACGGAGTCAGTCCATCCATGTCTGAGAACTGATTGTGAAGTGGGATTGGGGTGGGGGAGGGGGGAAAGAGAGAGAGAGAATAGGCTTGAACAGTGGAGGCTGAGCCGGGAAATGGCACGATCAAAACTGCTTGTGGAAAAAATAGTTCCAGAAGTTGCGTGCAGAGCATAGCGGTAGAGGGAGGGCAGAGGGGCGGAGCTCTTTCCAAGGTGAGGCTGATGAGCGCAGCCAGGGTTAGGCTCTGCAGCCTGACAAGGGACTCGAGCTGGAAACATTCTCAGAGAAACAATCCAGGGATTTGGGGAAGAGTTGAATGAAAGGAAAAGGGAAATAGAAAGATTAACCATGGTTTTCTGAATCTGAGGGACCATCATCAGTGGGGGAACAAATAGTCTTGGTGTATTATTTCTTTAGCGCCTTAACTATCAGGAAATCTACTTGTGGCAAGCCCCAATTTTATCAAGCTCTTCTTAAGAAATACTTTCTAGCAAACAGAAGAAAATTTAAGAATAAAATTTCTAAAGCTCATTAAAGATATAAAATTTTAAAGAATCTATCATATGTTTAATTATTTCAGTAACCTTGAGTTATAACTATTATTTTACATTCATGTTATACATACCCTAAGGGTATAAATCTTTGCTTTTATTTACTCCTCATAATATTATATATTTATCCCTATAAGAATGATCACTGTACCTTTAAACTAGTGAATTATATAAGTTTTTAGACAAGTACTTCTAATATATGCAGCATATTCTCTTTTTTTAACTTATTTATTGATTTTAGAGAGAAAGGAAGGGGGAGGAAGAGAGAGAGAGAGAGAGAGAGAGAGAGATCCATTTGTTGTTCCATTTATTTATGCATTCATTGGTTGACTCTAATATGTGCCCTGACTGGGAATTGAACCTGCAACTTTGGCATATCGGGACAACGCTCTAGCCAACTGAGTTGCCCCACCACAGCTGGAGCATATTGGTTTAATTCCCAATTTACTGAGCCCAGAAAGGAAATGTATAATGTTTTGCTCACTATAGCTATCTATTTTAGGGCAGGAGACAGCTCAGAAAAACAAATATCACTTGGATCTCATATCTGACTAGGCAAATCTACATTTTCCAATATGGATTATTTTTGGTCCAGTGAGTTTTGCTTCAATTTTTTTTTCCTGCTATGTCTATTTTCACATGATTAATGACTGAACTTTCCTTGTCTTCCCCACTGTTGCCTTGAGAATTTAAAGTATTGGTTTATTAATTTATTGTAAGGGCAAAACAATGATGAAATCTTCAATGCAAATGTTAAAAATGCACAGATATTCTCATAAACTGTTTTAATCATTTTACTGATAATACACAGAACACTTCTATATAGCACACACACTCTTTACCTATACTGTTGTGATAAAAATATTGTTTGTGAGGAGTATCAGATTTACATCATGAATTAAACCCTCTCTATATATTAAAGACACTAGAATGGCAGAATATGATCCTCTTTCTGACATGTGGTCTCAGTTCTCAGAAGGGCCACTCTAAAAATGAGAATAATTTTACAGAGCAAAAATATTAACTAGAATTTCAATCATAGAATAATAATTTTTACAGTGAATATTGACAGCAAATTGTTTCAAATTTCCAACCTGAGAAAACACCAGACACTTGTCCTCCAAATTCTCTTACAACCCATGGGAATTTCCTCTGAATCTTAAAGCATAGCTGCTTGTGGAAAGTCCTGACTTAACAGTTAGCTTCATTCAAACACCCATTCTTGCTACTCAGAACTACAGACTTGTGCAATGGGACTACCTTTTCACCCTGAAATGAGAAATACCTTTCTGACTTTTGAGACATCTGAAAATGGCATTTTTAATCCAGCTCCAATGGACGTTGGGGAGAGGATTCAAAAGCAGGTGTTGTGGTCCAACAGACCTAAATTCTAATCCTGGCTCAGTAACTTTTGGCGCAGCTGGTCCACTTTCTCCCTCCAATACTATGATCAAATACACAACTTTTTTTTTTCTTTCATTCAGCCAGTTCCTCTCTCACTTCCAGGCTCGCAGACATGTTTTTCAATGTATTTGCCTGGAATACTTTCTCTGTTCCTTTTTAGCTGAGCTAATACCACTTGTTCTTTGAGTCGCAGCTTAAAGGTCACTATTTCTTCACCAAGCCTTTCTCTTCCCACAAGACCATATCCCCCTGATCTATATATTCCCATAGCTCCCTGGAACATAGATGTTCCCAGTATAATACCAAACATTGTACTGTACTGTAACTCATTTCTTTAATGTTTTCCTTCCCCTTGAAGGGCAGGGACTGTCTAACAGTAGGGCCTGGGTGAGAGTGCATGCTTAATAAATATCTTTTGTGTAAATGGATGAATGAAAGGTTGTGTAATCTAAACCTAGTTACTCATCTCTTTGAGACTTTGTGTGGGTTATCCCAAGAATTAAAAGATATAATGTACATAGAGTGCATAGCTCCAAAAATTATGAGCATAATAAATGGGAGCTGATCTGTCTTTATCAGAGTAGTTTCCACTCTTGGTGCCATGGTGTGGAAGATAATAGCAAGCCTCAGAAGCTGTTGGAGACAGAGGCCATCTCAGAATTCCCTAGCTCAGAGTCTTAAGCGCACTTTTTTCCAGGAAATGCCAGCTCGGTTGTCATGGCAACCAATAAAAACAAATATTGTTGCACCATCATTTTTTGGAACACTTTCTACTGTTGTCTTTAGTACAGAACCAACTTTTCAGTTAAAAAATATGAAGAGACACAAATCTAAGCCTAAGGTCCTATGCATATTAGTATTATGGTGATACATTTTCTTGTCACATCCCCCAACCAAAGGCAAGTGGCTAAAATGTAGAGATTATATTCTTCTTGTATTGACAGAATGCTAGTCTAGACCCTTGCTTCAGTAAAGGCTCAACACACCTTTGTTAAATAAAATCATCAAAACAGTTTTGGCTTCCTGAAATAAACTTTCATATTTTACCCGAATTTCAGGATGGTATTTCCAGCTGTCTGCTGATGCAGATGCTCTGTCATCTCCTAGAATTCATCATGTCAAAATGAAGTTTGTTATTTTCATCAACCCGAACTAGGTTGGCACTGTTCCCTGCCATCCAATATATTCCAATGGTATCACTTTTCTTATAGAAAACTTGAAATTATGTTTAAATTTCCCTTTGGTGAAATAATGGAGTTTCTTCCTTCTTTTCTTTCTTTCTTTCATTTTTTCTTTCTCTCTCTCTTTCTTTCTTTCTCTCTTTCTTTCTTTCTGTTTTTGTTAGTACTCTCCTCAATTTTTCTTTTCTTTTTTTGTTTGTTTTTTAATTTTATTTTTGATTTAATCTTTATTATATTTTTTCCATTACCATTTAGTCCCCTTATACTCCCTCCCCCCAGCAATCACCACACTGTTGTCCACGTCCATGACTCCTTTTTCCTTTTGCTCAATCCCTCCACCCTCTAACCTCGTCCCTCCTGAGCTGTCATCTGCTCTCCATCTATGAGTCTGTCTCTGTTTTGCCTGTTAGTTCAGTTTGTTCATTAGATTCCACATATGAGTGAAATAATATGGTATCATACGGTATTTGTCTTTCTCTGACTTACTTATTTCACTTAGCGTAATGTTCTCCTGTTGCAAAGGGTAACAAGACGTGGATATGTGCTTTCACCTCTTATTCAACGTAGTACTGGAAGTCCTAGCCACAGTAATCAGATAAGATGAAGAAATAAAAAGCATCCAAATTGGAAAGGAAGAAGTAAAACTATCTTTATTTGCAGACAACATGATTCTGTACATAGAGAACCCCAAAGATACCACCAAGAAACTACTAGAACTGACAAATGAATTTAGCAAAGTAGCAGGATATAAAATTAATATCTAGAAATCAGTTGCATTTTTATATGCCAATAACAAACTGCTAGAAAGGGAAATTAAGAGAACAATCCCATTCACAATTGCTTCAATAATAATAAAATACCTAGGAATAAACCTAACCAAGATCTGTACATGGAAAATTATAAGACACTGAAGATAAAGTTTCTATATAAAATCTGTCACAAAACCAGTAGCTTCTATGTATTGTTTCAGTGCCTCAGCTCAAAGCTCAATTACTAACTTCCGAAATAAGCATTTCCATGATGAATTTCCTGACCAATGCAACTCTTACTATTTCTGAATTCATTTTTGTGTCCTTCCTTTAATCAAGAACCTATTCTTCACTAATGCATTCAGAACAGAATCCTTTGCCTCTTTCTTGGGCTACCCATAGTCTGGCTCCAATAATTTCCTCATTTGCATCCACTATTTCCTCACCACCCCAGTAAGGTCCATTTGCACCCTGATTGCTTTCCCCCAACCCTCACATAAGCACGTAAGCTCTGCTCATTTCTGTCATGCCCTTTTCTCTCCTTACATAATTAAATCTTAAATCATTCTTGGAGGCCCAATTAAAGTCCTATCCCTTCCATAATCTCTCTAAATTCTACACAATTCTTTCTTTCTCTGAATTTACATTTCAGTTATAGTCATCGCCTTATAATTTAGCAGTTAAATATTCTCTGGACTTTCTATATTCTTCCATCTCACCTGCTTATACAAGTCCACATATACATGTGCCACTGGTCTGGACACTAGATGAATGAAGATGAATAAGACCAATGAAGACAAAGATCCCACCCTTAAGAAACACTAAGTTAGATAGATGTTATATTATCTGCCTCAAATAACATCCTCTTTCTTCTGGTAAATGCCCCATTACCTATTGAATAAATCAAATGGAGGCCCTATTTTCTAAAGGAATCTCCTTTTTCATAGCCACTGCTGACTGTCAGTGGGATATGTTACAGATCCAAGTTGGGATAGTCACAGTCAAGAAGCTTAACTCTCTAGCCCAGATAACCAGAACTAAGTGGAAACCTTACTCAAATTTGATCAACTGGAGTCCTTAGAAGTTTTGAATCTCACCAAAGAGAACAAGTTTCAGTCTATTCTGACCCTGATGTTATGTGACATAATGCCATGTGCCACAAGTCATTAGCAGCCATGTTTCCCAGTGATGGAGAATTCAGGCACATTGAAGACTGCTGGTTTCATGGTTGTATATCCAGAATGAATCGAAGTTCTTAGTACATAGTATTCAATGAATATTAAATGGATGGTGCCTGATATTTACTTGCATGCAGAATGCTACATCAGGCATGTGATAAGAAAAGAGAAGAAATGGGGTGGAGATTAATAACTAACATATTTGATAATCATGTAGTGGCTGTTTTCTCTATTTCTGATGAAAAAAACAGAGCTCAGGTGGTTAAGTAATTTACACAGGTGGTAAGTGGCAGAGCATGGAGGATGGACTAACAATCAGGTCTGTCTATTTCCCAAGTCTATGCTTTTTCCACTGCACCATGGTTCCTGTCCTCTCAAAGCTTACAAATTTGTTGGGAAGATAAAACATGCATACATTAATTGAGAATTGGGTTTGCCCTCCAGATATTTACTTAAGTTTAGGGTAACTTGAATGCAAATTCAGCACGTTCCAGGACCTACCTAAATTGCAGATTATAACTTGATCAGATTTGGGGATATATGTTTGGTTTTGTCAAAAAATGTAATTGTGACTTCCGGCCAAGATGGAGGCCTAAACGGACATGCTGCATCTCCCTCCATAACTAAGAAGGAATACAATTATCTCAAAACTAGAGACAACCAGAAGTTCCAGAAAATCGAGCTGCATGGAAATCCAGCAAACAAAGATATAAAGAAGAAATACTCATCGAGACAGGTAGGAGGAGTGGAGCCAGGATAGAGAGGACTCAGTGTGGTAGCGGCAGCTGCAGCGGCAGCAGCAAGCTGGCGGAATGTGCAGTCACATGTTATAAAAAGTTGGGAGGGACACCTGGGGAGTGTTCCCAGCACCAGCCCAGACCGCGCAGCTCATGGTCCCAGCACCTGGGAAAATAAAGCTTCATTGCTTCTGACTGTGAAAACCAGCGGAGGTTGGAGCAGAGGAAGAAACCGCCAGTCTCTCAGCAGAGTCCACTTGTTTAAAGGGCCCCCATGGTCCTAGAATATCCACAGACCCACCAACTCTGGGAACGACAGCCAGGGCAGCAGCTAGAGGGGTGCCAGTCTGGTGCGGAAGTGGGAAAGGTGCCTGGAAAAGGGGCAAGTGCTGGGCAGGCGCATTGTTCCCTCTCGGACCCCTCCCCCACATACAGCGCCACAATGTGGTGAAACCGGTCGCCCTGTACTGACAAATCCCTAAGGCTCTGCCCCTTACAACATAACAAGAGCATCAGCTCTACCTGGGACATGGAGGCAAACAAGCGCAGAAGCCTGTCAGAATGAGGAGACAGAGAAGTATGGCCCAGAAGGGGAAATGGATCAAGGTTCCAGTGAGAGAACTAAGCGACGAGGAGATAGCAAATCTAACAAATGAGGAGATAGACAACCTAACAGATGCAGAATTCAAAACACTGGCGATAAAGATGTTCACAGGTTTGACAGATATGCTTGAGTACGGCAAACATATAAGAAAGTGAAGGCTATGTTAAGTGAAATGAAGGAAAATCCACACAAAACCAATGGTGAAGGAAGGAAACTGGGGTTCAAATAAATGATTTGGAACATAAATAAGAAAAAGAAAAAAACAGTCAAGCAGTGCAGAATGAGGAAGCAAGAACTGAAAAAAAGGAGGAAAAATTCCCAAATTTTGCAAAGGAGATGTAATGACCCAGCTGGGAGCTTTAGTTCCCAGAATCATGTCCCAGGAACCATGGTGCTCCTTCTCTACCTTTCCCTCTGTGCATAGATATGAAAAGTCCTGAGGACCCTGTATATTTCTCGTACCCCCATGACTGCCCTAGTTCTGTGGAATAAGGGTAAAAGTTTTTTTTTTCCTGTCTTCTGCAAACAATAGAATATACTCATCCTATGAGCTGTAGGTGGTCAGGACAAATAGTAAGTTTTTCATTTTATATTCCACTCTCCTGCTATAGAAAACCTGTATGTTATAGCTTAGGATGGAGCAATGTAACTATGTACTGAGGACAGATCCAATGTGTGCAATCATTGTGCCATAATGGGCTGAAGACAGGTATCAAAAGTTTCTCTTTGCAGAAATCAGAGAAACTCTACCAAGCACAGTCATGTTTTCTTGGTGCTCAAATTCTCTGATCTCTCTGCAACATTTGTAATTGATGACAATTTTCTCTTTGAAACTTTCCTCTCTTGGTCCTATTCTATCTGTCTCCTGTCTTTCTAACTGGGGCTTTTCTACTCATTCATGCACTTTAGTATGTTCTACATAAAAGAGAAAAATAATTTTAATTATGACTTGAATATGGTCCTCAGTAGAAAGAGTGAGTATTTCAATAGGAAGGCAGATATTGTTGTGGGGGATAGGGATTGGCTAATGTACAGAGAGGTCTTGCCAAGCAGTGTTGGCATCCTACAGATTAGCACTGGGTATTAGGTCTCCTTTCACCAGAAGGAAGATCAACAGACAGGCTTTAATATCCCACAGGATCACAGCAAGGCACGGAGACAGGAGAAGGCTGAGACCCTGGGCAAATTCTTGGAACAGGAGATAGAACCTAGGCAGGAAAGCAAGTATCTTCTGGTGTGTGAGGGCACTGGGTCTTGGACATAAGGTGGGAGCCCAGGACTTGTTCTCCAGCTTCAGAATGTGAGGTTGGAGCAGTGTAAGTGCATTCTGCCTCACAGCAATCAGATTAGAGAGGTGATCAGAAGGGAAATAGAGAGATTTGGATGAAGATAACACAAGAATTCTATAATATTGAAGCTGACAGAAAGCCACAGAGGACACAGACTGATCTAAGGCTCATGCACCTGTGTGCAGGCAATTTTGGTTCCAAAGTGTCAGTTGTCCCATTATGTAATGTAGTATCTCTTAACAACAGCCTTCGTGATACAGAGTCTGGAGTTTCCATTCATGGTAAGCTCAACATAAATCATTGTTATGTTTTGACTTTCCCAAAATGTTAATTCAACCATAAATTGCATTAATTAAAGTAGAATGTCATAAAGATTAAGTGAATGTCTTAAAGATAAGGTGATAATTCTGCTCTACTTTATATTGGTTGAATCCCACTGAGAGTATTGCATTCAATCTGATTCAAAGAAACATTAAAAAATAAAATAAATAAAAAAGCCTGAGACATTCAAAGAGAGCTAACAAGGAGAATAAGATTTCTTTAAACAATATCTTAAGAGAAACAGTTGAAGAAATTGGGAGCTTTTAATTAAAAAAAAAAAGAGAAGATACAAAGATAATAATAGCTGCCTTCAAATATTTCAGGAGTTTTATAGTAAAAGAATTAAATTTCTTTTGTGCTGCCTAATCTATAAGTAAGAAATGTGTGGAATTTTCAGGGAGATAGATTTCACTATACTATCAGGAAGAATTTTCAACAGAGCCTAAATATCCAAACATAAAATGAATTGTTCAAGAGAACAGCAATTTATGTCACCAGTGCTGTTCTACATAAATATTTGAACATTTCATGGGTATATTAGGGCTCTTCTTGTTGTGACAGAAAACCAATTCAGGCTAGCTCAAGCAAAAAAAGGAAACTTACAAACATAATTGTTGAAGAAAGCATCTCTTCAACTCCTATTATATATGAGGCACTATTCTAAATATTGAGGATGCAATTGTTAACAACACACACACACAAATAAAAGATCTCATAAAGTGTACATTCCAGAGAGGAAACAGACATTAAAGATACAGACTGCCATATATATACACCATACAATTTATTCAATACCCAATAGCACCCAGATGAGAGGGCAAGTAGACTTCAAATCAGAATTCCAAGCCTTGGATCTCAATGGGCTGCATTGTTAGCCTGGAGAAAAGGTCACTGTTTTGTAATTTGTAGCAAGGCACCAAGTGTTTTTTAAGACAGAAGAATATAATATAATGCTTTGAAGAAAGCCAGAGCATAAGGCATCATGGATGGTATCTGAGTAAAGGCCCGAAGGATGTGAACTCAGAAAGGTAAGAGGCTAGGGAGAGCTGATGATGTAGAGTCCTATGGATAAGTGCAAGAACTTATTTTTACCCTGAGTAAACTGAGAGGCAGTGGAGGAGTGATGTTACCCGAGTTGCATTTTTAGAATATAGTCCTAGCTACTGGACTGAGAATGGAGTGAAGAGAAGCAGTGCAGAAGTAGGATATCCAGGTCATTTGGCTGCTGCTGTAACTCAGGGAGATGACTGCGGACTGGTCTGCAATCACAGCAAAGTCATGACAAATGATTAGCTTCTGGATAAATTTTAAAAGCAAGCTAACAGGGTGTGTTGATAGATTAAAAATGGAACTTATTATTTAGGAAGATCAGGAATAAGGCAGATGTCAGGCATAGCTCAGTCTTGGAGTTGAAACAATAAAGTCAGGGCTCTGATTCTCTTTATTTTTCAGATGGCTCATTACACATGGAAGACATGATGTTCACATAAAACCCTACACTCATCTGCCACCAGCTTAAAGAGGAACTCTTCTCCCATAGCCATACCAGAGAATCTTATATATTGTTCTGTGTTTAACCCTGAGTCAACAACTATGGCCAAGTTTGGGATTCATGTCCACTGCCTACAAAAGTAGGAGAATGGGTAGGGATGGGTAATGTTAGTTCCAATCAAACTTCAGGTGACACCCAAGTTTCCTGACTAGTTAAGAGCCAAGCCAATAGTGAGAGTAGAATATGGAAAGGTCTGTGTGGATACGCAAAAAAGTGACACATAAATTATGCCTAGTTTGGAATGAAGAGGAATTGACCTATAATTCCTTCTGAAACTATTTTTTTAGAAGCAGGAGATTTTTATAGAAAGAATGCTTTGAGGGCCTGTAATTTTCTGCTTCAGCAACAGATTATCAAAACTTAATGGCTTAAAATAACACAAATGTATCATCTTACAGTTCTGGAGATCAGAAGTCTGACAGTCTTACTGGGTGAAAATCAAGGTGTCATAAAGGTTGTGTTCCTTCTAGAGGCTCTAGAGAACTCATTACCTTATCTTTTCCAGCTTCTAGAAGTTGCTTGCATTCCTTGGCTCATGGTCCCTTCTCCATTTTCAAAGCCAACAGGGTAGCATTTTTAAATATCTCCCTCTGTGTCTCATATTGAGCTCACTCAAATAATCCAGTATAATCTCCCCACCTCAAAATTTTAACCTAATCAAAGCCACAAGGTCCTCTTTGACATGTAAGGTATCATATTCATAGATTTTGGAATTAGAAGTACATCCTTGGGGGACATTATTCTGACCACCACAGCCTGCCATGCACTAAGCCAAATTTTGAAAACTGCTACCACATTTATAACTTTTTGTTGGGGTTGTAAAGGTATTCACAGGTATTATTAATTATGACAAATGCAGCCACACTCTCTCGCTCAGGAATGGGCCTTCTGACACAATGGTTGTTCATCCGAAGGACTCCTTTTAGAGTTCTCCCCAAAGGAAATATTGTGTCCAAGAGGGAGAAAATTCAAACCAATCAGATCCTGTCCTTTGGGATGCAGACACACAAAGACAATGGCCTATTAATAGAGTGGTGAAGACATAGAGATACAAGGAATGAAGGCAGGAAATAGAAGCCATGACTTGCAGAGAAGACTGGAGAGCCACATATGGGTAGTTGAGAAGAAAGGCAAAGCAAGAGATGGAGGGCTGGGCCCCAAGAATTCATCAGAGATACTGTGGATTCTACACTTTGGGTTTACTCCTTTCCACCCCAATCCCTGCCCTAAAGTGGCTGTTGGACCATTAGCTCTACTATTGCAAATAAATAAATATATACAAATAAGTAAACAATTACAACTACAAGTTATGTTTCTATATATTTAGCAGCTTAGTTTTGGCCTTGTTTTTTCCATTGATACCCCCAACAAGCCCCCATAACTGATAGCCTAACTATGTCTCTCTTTCTGATTGTCTGAAAGAACCTGACATGAGAGTAAGGCATGAAATCTACCCAGTTAAGACATTAAATGAGAGACACTTGCATCAGACCACAAACAGTACAGCTTTTTCCCTTAAAAGTTTACTCATACTTTCCCCGAGACTTCCTCTCCAATGGCTTGACTCTGGTGACCTAAAGAGAATTCTTATATGACCATATGGTAGCACCACACCTGCCTATAACACTTCGTTTTTTAGGGTAAAAACTCCACCACCCTGTGAGCAGAATGAGACGAGAGGGGAAGCCAATAAAATAAAAGAAGGTAGGGGTTTTGTATATGAAGAAGAAAAGGAAAGGAGCATTTAAGACCAAAGTAACTTCTACTTTGTGTGGGCATGTGTGTCCGCATGTAGACTTTTAAAAAGACAGAATCTAAAGCCTCTGTGATACAGTGAAGCTGTGGAAGTAAAATGATGGATCTGGAATGAGGCCAATAGAATTTGTAATCCCACCCTCTTAAGCCAAAACAATACTGACAGGCATAAAATTGCTATTTATGAGGTTATAAGTCCTAAAAGCATATATTGTATAAACAAAGAAAAATACCACCCACAGAGCTAATTCTTTTCCATGTTTGAATTTAGGCTGAGAAACTCTGGTGTAAGAAAGACAATCTTTTTGGCTTTCAAGTTAGTTGTATTTAACATTTGGCCAGTGTTCAATAACCATGCATTTTATACAGTGATTATATATATATGGCTGTGCAGCCATTCTCGGCGGTGCAGATAGACTCTTAAGAAGCTACACCATCGTCTCTCAAGACGGACGGCTGCCGACGATATATATATATATATATATATATATTTTTTTTTTTTTTTTTGAGTCATGGACCCTTTTGAAAATTTTACTAGAACTACTGACCCTCTCCTCTGAAAAATGACATACACACACCATCCTTCATAAAATTTTAAGGAGCTTAACATGTACCTGAACCACCATGGACTCAAATGAACAAACACAACAAAGACTCTAGGACATGAAAGGTTAAGATATATGCTATGGACTATTCAAGAGGCCACTGATTCCACAGATACCTTGTTCTCTGACCTTTTCATTCTTTTTTCATCTCCTAAGCTGGTTATACACAATTATGGATCTTTGTGTAATTTGTGGACTTAAGAGGGGTTTTCTAAAAAGATAGCAGTGGAAGTACCTAGCTATATATAATTTACAGAATGCTTCCTTTTGTCAGCTTTCTTTCTTTAAAATCAAAACTATACTTATTTTTTTATATTCAATATTATCTTGTATTAGTTCCAGCTGTACAGCATCATGGTCAGACAATAACACTTTACAGAATGCTTCTTGAGAGGAGGCACAGAGATAGGTCAGGTGAGGATTGAGTTAGCAGTGTCTTCCCCATTTTTCTCTTTGCCATCCTGGCATGGAGGCTGCCTCAATGGAGTTCTTCCTCTTTGCTCCATTGTAAGAAAAACATTGAAGTTTAGATATTTGAGATCACCTGTTTCCAAACTTTTCAAACTTTTATGCATCAGAATCCCATGAAAGTCTTGCTTAAATGCAGGCAAGAAGGGACTTACAAGAAGTATTCAAAGTAATGAAAAGCAAGGACCTACAACCAAGATTACTCTGTCCAGCAAAGCTATCATTTAGAATTGAAGGGCAGAGAAAGTGCTTCCCAGACAAGGTAAAGCTAAAGGAGTTCATCATCACCAAGCCATTATTACATGAAATGTTAAAGGGACTTAATTAAGAAAAAAAATTCAAAACTATGAACAGTAAAATGACAACAAGCTCAAAACTATCAACAACTGAATCTAAAAACACAAACAAATTAAGGGAACGACCAGAACAGAAACAGAATCATAGGTATGGGGACCATTTGGAGGGTTATCAGCTGGGAGAGGGAAGGGGGAAAATGTGGGAAAAGGTGCAGGGATCATGAAACATAATTGGTAGGAACAAAACAGACAGGGTAATGTTAAGAATAATATAAGAAATGGAGAAGCCAAAGAACTTATATGCACTATCCATGAACATGAACTAAGGGGTGGGGGGATTGCTGGAGGCAAGGGGGATACCTGGTGGAGGGGGGCAAAGAGGGAAAATAGGGACAACTGTAATAGCATAATCAATAAAATATACTTAAAAATAGTTATTGCTCATGTACTATTTTTTAATGTAGAAGACAAAGAAGTGCAAACCACTATTTATCAAAGGCCTTTTGTGTGCCCACCAGGTGGGGTCCCAGGCACTTTACCTCTGCTATCTCTGGGTTAACTCTGTGCCCTCCTCCAGCTTTGGGCTAGGAGGGAATATCAACAATGTGCATCAATAACAGCAAAGACTCTATAAAAGGACTCCTGAAAATACAGGTAAAGTACCATTGGTTTTGTGAAGGAGAACAGATCACTTCTGATAGGGACTCCACTGGGCAATACTGAGCAGAAGTGCTGAGCTGCGGGTCCTGGTAGCAGCAGACAGTAACTGGCCTCAGGGAAACAGTGTAGAGGCAAATGTGGGGGCACAGGGACATAGGAGGAGGAGGGGGAGACTGTGGGAGGCCAGGGGAATTGCCTGGATGCAGATGCTAATGAGGTCTTATGGCTAGGAGCAGGCAGAAGGAGCCACTAAAGATGTCCAAGAGAGGACAGCTCTGCAAAGCCACAGATATTTGTAAAGTTGAAGGTGTGGGGGATGGGCAATTGGGGAGGTGGACAAAGCTCCTTGCAGGGGAAGGCAGAAGGAGAAGAAATGATTGAGATGCTGTGTATGGGAAATTCTAGTCTGAAATGAACTTGTGTTGGGACAAAGCATTTCAAGCTAACTTCTAATCATAAGCAAACTTTTAAGTTTCATCTGTCCCAAGTGGGAATTTTTACATTGGCATGAAGGCTGTGATTAGGGGGAAATTCCTCAGGGCAGACAATTACATCAGCATATTTTTCTGATTTATATTTTAAATAGTACAAGTGTTCCCAGAGGCTTGGTGACAGAGACAACTTCTATAAATATATTAAAGTCAAACAAACTGCACACAACTGCCAGCCAGCTGAAGACTCCCACCCCTTTCCAGATTTATTCAATTTTTAAAGGCAATTACGTTTAGAAATTTTAAACTTGCAGCTAATCAGTCTAAGGAAAAAGAGTTTATTTCCATGTCATTGCAAAGGAACATTTTCCCCACCCCTTGTTTCTTCAGCATTTGAGTCTGGGAGACCTATTCACATCACCAAGGATGTGCAGGAAACGCAAAGCAGAGGAAGTCACAGGCAGAGAGGGTAGTGCCGGGCAATGGAGGGAGTGCCAGGTCTGTAGTCAGAGAGACATCAGTGCAAATCTGAGACCAATCATGTCCCTTCCCAGAGGTATACACACATACCACATACACTCACTAACACCTGCATACATCTACTTCTTCCTATATCTATCTATGTATGATGTCTGTCCAGAAGGTATCCAGCCATGTAATATAAAAATAGAAACATTTATTGAAGAAGATATAAGAAACATTGTACATAGGACAATGATGCCTCAGTCCCCTTTAAAGTAGGCACTTTGGGACCTCACACAGTTCTCCTACATGCCATCAGCTACCCTGTCATATCTTCCTGAATCTCATCGATGGTCTGAAATCTCTCCCCTTTCAAAGGTGATTTTAGTTTTGGGAAAAGCCAGAATTCATAGGGTGCCAAATCTGGGCTGTAGGAGGGCTGAGTCACCAGGGTGATTTCATGTTTTGGGGAAAAACTCTGTGTGAGACATGATGCATAAGTGGGTGTGTTATCCTTTTGAAGCTTCCAGTCATGAGTTGCCCATAGCTGTGGCCGTTTTCACCATATTGCATCTCTCAACCAATGAAGAACACTGAGGTAGTACTCCTTATTAATTATTTGGCCAACACCTTCCCAATCAAAAAACACAGTTAACATGGTCTTGATCTTGCTGTGACTTTGCTGCACCTTCTCTGGGTGTGGAGAACCAGATGACTTCCATGGGGACAAATGAGCCTCTGTTTCCAGACCATAGCCATAGACCCACAATTTATCTCCCATTATAACCTTCTTGAGGAAATCTGGTTCATTGGTAGAGATTTGAATCAAGTCATTAGCAACTGCAGCATGATGTTCCTTCTGCTCTGGTAGCAGAAGCCACAGGATGAATTTTGCCCCAACATGTTTCATGCCAAGATCCTGCATCAAAATCTCAGACACGGTAGTATTTGGAATCCCCGGCTAAGCTTCTAGTTCTTGCACTGTCAGTAGCCGATCTTTGCTGATTGCAGCCCGTACACATTCAACATTCTCAGATGTTCTGCTTGTTGCAGGCCTTCAGAATGTGGGTCACTTTCAACAGATTCTGAACCATCTTTGAAGCATTTGTGCCACACTTGTATTTGTGCTGCACTCATTGCATCATCCCCAAAAGCCTTCTGAATCATCCAAATGGTTTCCTCAGGGGAATGTTCAAGCTTAATGCAAAATCTGATGCAGATTTGTTGCTCTATGCACTTATTCATTTTGAATGCGACAGCCACACAGTACACGTGCTCACACAACGGCGCCTACCGCACCCACTGACTAGCACAGTGAAGTTGTCACTGTTCACACATGCACATTCCAGTCCACTCTCCTTGGCTGCCAGGTTACATGATGTCACACAAACCATTCTCGTTATGTTAACAGTGATGGGACTTTTTCTGGACAGGCCTTGTATGTGCATTAAAAATGATGAGCTCGTACTGATATTTATAATTCTAAGCCCACTCCACAGGGTCTTACTTTTTATTAATTTGTAACTTCTTTTTCTGACAGTGAAAAACTTGGCTCTTGTTATCCACAATGTATTTACTTATTCTTTCAGTTCTCATGCACACATAAGTAGTTTCTGAATTGCTAATCCAAAATATCATTTTCCAAAGTTGCTTAAGTTAGTATTTTTCCCCATCTCTTCAAGTATAGTGATGTTATTCATTTGTACTATAGTTAAGTTTGAATTTTTTACTGTTTGTATTCCATTCCGAGTTCCTTTTATCCTTGATTTTTGATTACTTATGTATTCTTTGAGTATGTGAAACACTGTCATGGTTCTAAGAGTCAGAGCTATATAGGAAGTTATCATCAGAAAGGTGAGGTCTCCCCCCAATTCCTGCTGACTTATTCCCATTCCCACAATCTTTGTATTGCATTATTTCTTGTTCCCTGTATGTCATCTCATTAATCTTAAGTTTATCTTTCCTGAATGTCTGCTGTATAAGTGAAAAATTACATTTATAAATTTCTTATGTCCACCCCATTTTTTCTTATATAAAGAATAGCATACTAGACTACTATTTGTACTTTGGTCAATTGATTTTTGGCACATTACCAGGGTAATTCAATAGGAAAGGACTAGTCTTTTCAACAAATCAAGCTAGAACAACTAGATACCTATTTGGAAAATAAAAATGACCTTTCGTTTACCAGAACATATCATTACCTCTTCCCAGACACAAAAATCAACTTAAAATGGATCATGAATCTAAATATAAATATGAAAACTATAAAACTTCTAGATGGAAGTACATGGGAAAATATTTATAACTTCGAGGTAAAAAAAAAAAATTCTTAGGTAGGCCACAAATTTTTTGTCATTTTAGCTGCTAAGGTTGAATTTATTTGTTAAGGCAGCATTAGGAAAGTAAGACAGTGGTGGTAACGGCAAACAAACAAGCAAAAAACATCATGCAGAAAATACTGAAGAAGCTACCAGTCTTATTAATGTTTTATTTGTGTTGGGATTTGAGAGCAACCAATAAATAACAATCCTTTCCTCACTGGAGTTCAGAATCAATTGCAAGTTAGACAGAGGAGTCAGGCGGATGGAAGCTATAAAGAGATGAAATATTGCTGTAACATATTACTTGTAAAGTTGATACTGGAGAACATGGCTTGAATCTGCTAGTTAAATGAACTTGCTAATACTCCCTGCTCACACCACATCCAATGAAAATGTCTGCTCTTTTTTTAAAAAATTATATTTTATGATTACGTTACTAAAGTTGTCCAAATTTTCCCTCTCTGCCCCCCTTTACCTAGCACCCCTCACTCCCTCAGGCAATCAAGAAGCATCTGCTGCTGGAAGAAAAAGAAGTCAGAAAAGATGTGTAGAAAGGGAAGTCAAAGAAATAGGAAGCATGAGGGAAATTCAGTATGCTGGCTCTGAACTGTATGGACCACATGCAAAGCCCAGAGAGAAGTATCCAGAAGCTGAAGGTACCCCAGCTCTGCCACCCTGAGGACAAGTGAACTGGCCGATGGAAAACTCAGTAAAACCTCCAGTGAGAGATTGCTGCTTAGATGTTTTTGTGGCTGAAACCCAGGGCAATAAAATCAAACATAACTTGGAAAGGATTTTGGTTTTAGATTCATTTAACTGAAGATTATTAATGATTATAAATAAAATAATGAAGAAACAGTATATTGTGTGAAAACAGAAGTGGCTTAAGAGTGAAAAATACTGGGTGATCTTTCCAACTTTGCTACTTGCTCTGGCTGTGAGCACACGAGGAAGTCCTCTCTCTGAGTTCACATCTTAAAATAGAAATTACACTATATGCTTAAGCACAGGATTGCTGCAATGACCTAATACAATAATACATGTGAAAATGCTTCAGAAAGTAGAAAATGCTATTTAAAGTTATCATCTTCATTCATAGTATTAAAAATGATACCCTATCATCATTAAGCTCCTGTGGCATGGTGTTTTACACATACCTCAGCTTTTCATTGATTCTTGGGTATCATTTATCATATCTAGAAAGCAATTCATGGCATCTACAGGGAACTATATGTCAAAGGTACAGCTGATGTGAATAGTACCTAAAAATATAAATGTAACTTAAGGAGGAAAATACTGTGACATCCAAGGCCAAAATGTAATGCAGCAAAAAATCAGAATAGCTCTCTTAACTCCTACTTGTGAATGTTTTGTAAGCACATTAATAAGCTTGTAAGATTTGTTTGCAAGTCTTTTTTCTCAAGGTCTTGAGAACATTGTGAGTTGTACACAGGGATTAAAAATTACTAATCTGCAAACTTTGAGGTGCAAAATTGAGACACAGAAAGACTGAGCTTAGTCTCACTAAGTCTGCTTCACCAATGGTCCAGGAGAGAGATTCTGCGTATTATTAACAAAGATTATTAAGTTATAGAAGGAGCACACTAAAGTTATAAACTAGAATTTAAATTACATATGTCAATTAGAGAAACTGCAGGGATAAAATTTGTCTCTATTTCAACAAGGTGACTTTGAGTCTGGGAAGCTGGAGGAACAAGATTTTATGAAATAGTACAAAAACTTAAGATGTATGAGTTCTGGGGCTCCAGGAGCAAGCAGCTAAGAGAGCACCATCAAGTTCAAGAACAAAAATATCACAGAATAGACTAGAGAGCCTTTCAATCCCCCTGGGCCTTTTCTGGAACACTCTTGTGATTCTTGACTTCACAAATAAGGAGATAGCTTGGAAAGATGATTATAGTGTTGAGAATTAAAATTATGACAGGAAGATTAAAAGGAATACTGGGATTCAGTCTAAAGTAGAGAGTGAAAGAAGATAATGGGAAATTAATACCCTTCATGTGAATAAAGAGCTCTTATCCTACAGACAGTGTCTGTGAGTTTTCATGGGGGAATCCTGAAAGAAAATAGTTTAAATATTTATATAGTGTCTAGAGCTTTTGACCTCTTTCTTAAAGTTACTCACCATTTATCCAAGGAGGTGGTGAGTTGAGTCCAGTATAGTTGGTGCTGGGAGCAGACTGGGCATTCTGCTATGGAAAGAAAAGGGGACCACATCTAACTCAGGGAAGGTGCTACCTTGGCCAAATTTTGAAGGATGTATGAGCCAGGAAAGGGCATTCCAGGCAGAGAGATCAGCATGAAGGCTTGAGATGATATGGTGTGTTTGTAAAAATTAAAAAATAACTTAAGAGTATAGGTTTATAGAATACAAGACAAGGATAAAGCTAAACTGGTGTGTTTTATTAAGTGTTGATTTATATGACATGTGCTATTTATTTTTGTACATTAACTTGGATAATCCTATAATAACCTTGTGGGATAGTTTTGTTAATCAAGGTTAATATACAGACCCTGAACTCTCAATGGCTTAGCACAACAGAAGTCTATTTTCTGTCACATACGGTCTAGTGTAGTCCAGGCAGCTTACTTATATCTAGTAGCCATGACATCTGAGACCTGCAGCCTCTCAGGCCACCAGAGCAGAGGAAAAGAAATACAGAAGATAGTCTGGTTCCTAACTGTTCACAGTCACTTCTGCTCACAGGTTGTGGGCCAGAATTTGTCACATATCTCCAAATTCACTGCAAGTGAGGCTGAGAAATATAGAGAAGTATATAACTATTTGGTGAGCACGAACTGTCCCTGCTCTGGGGAAGTACTTTTCTGAATTATTTATCACTGTATGACAATGACCACAAACCTAGTGGCTTAAAACAACACACATTTATTATTTCACTTGCAGTAGGTCAGGAGTCCAGGCTGGATGCTCTCTGTTCCAGAGTCTCAAGAGACTAAAATCAGAGTACTGACTGGGGCTGAGATCTCATCTGAGACTTGAATAAGTGAGGGTCTCCTTCCAAGCTTACATGACGGTTGGCAGCATTGAGTTTCTTGTGGGCTGTTGGACAGAGGTCCTCAGTGCCTTGCTGGCTGTCAATTAGAACCCCCCTTAGTTATTTACTACATGGGCCTTCCTAACATAACAGTTTCTCTCCTCAAATTGAGCAAGTAATTGAGTCTCTCTCTCAACAAAGCCAATGATGCAATCTTAAGTAATTAATCATGGAGGTGACATCCTATCATCTTTGCCATATTCTATTGGTTAGAACCATGTGGGTGGGATGGTATTTTCTCCAAATGGGCAGGGGATTTTTCATGATGGTTGACATTCCAAATGCTTTTAGCAATAAGCCTATAAGGTAGTCTCTGTGGTTATCCCAATTTATAGGAAAGTGAAGGAAGGAGTAAAGTCACTTGCCTAGGTCATAGAGCTGACAAGTGGTGGGTCCTGGATTCAGGCCAAACAACCTGAGTCCAGAGCCTACTAACTACCATATTGCACAGCCTCAGGACATGATCTTTGTCTAAAACCCATGACTTCTGACTCCTCAGCCCCAGCTTCACTTCAGAGAGCAGAAAGGCTAATTCATTCCTATGTTTCATTCATTCACCCTCAAATATTTATTGAGCTCCTGCTCTGTATTAGGCACTGTACTTATCATTTTACACTCATACTTTTCAATCCCCTCAATCAACTTATTAGAGCATTGATAAGAGGTATCATTACCTCTCACTTGTTTTTAAAAACTATTATATTTCATCATCTCTCATTGCTTATGAAGCGAATCCTTCATAAACTCTAAGTGAATTTACCTGACTTGAACATGTTTGCAACAAGTTGGTCAAATTAAAAGATAGTCTCAGCACAAGTCCTCAGGCTGGGGCCTTTGTTCCTACAGCACTTTCTTCCTTAATTCTAAATACTTCTGTTGGAGTACCACCTATTAAAAAGCTGCAAAATTCATTCAAATAGAACAACAACAAAAAGGTTCAGCAACTTCTACACCAAAAAAAGTTTTACATTTCTCCGCCATCAAATAATAGAGGGAGAGATGTCAAACTTTTATAGATTTTTAGTTCAAATTAGGCTCTCTACTCTCTACTTGCCAAACACGGCATATTTTCTATACCCCAGTGAAAATCTTATTGTTACAAGCATCAGCCAACTCCCTAAAGATACCCTGAAATCCCTGCAATTTCAGCAGTTTCTGTTCCCTGCACCCCTTTTCCAGATTAATCTTGTGACAGGACCTCATTGTCATCACTCCCATGAGCATCTATCTACAGCACCTTCTGGGCATGGATAAGGCACTAGGCATATCAATGAGGCTACAAAGCTTTGAAGGACAGAGACAAGGAAGCTCAAGTCTATCACATTACTAGAGCCTGATTCCCAGTAGGAACTTAATACTTTTAAATTGACTATTCTTCGTCTAATCATTGTACATGGGATAGAACCAAAATGACAATGATAGGTGAGTGTTCCCAGCTTTTCTCTCTGCCAAATAAAGTAGGCTCTGTTTAGGCGCTCCTCACTTCTTTCCTCTCCAACTCCCCTTGAGAAGGATTCACAGTGGCCCTATGTTCGTTGTGAGCCAGAATTGGGGTGTGTGTTGAGGGCTAAATGCCCCATACCTTTGAAACATTAATGAAAGGGAATGTGGAAATTTCTTCCCAGAGATCCTGGAGTTTGGGGAGCTGACACTTGGAGAGTGTGAGGCGATATGATAGTGATGAAGGGCTCAGGGCAGAGGTGGAAAGGACACAGAGAGGGATAAATAGGAGGGGTCATGGAGGATGAAGAAGAGAAGGCACGTGACAGCTCCTGGAAAATGTCAGATATTAAGTCATAAGCGAGGAAGAAAATTTCAGCAAGGGTTACCTTTGAGCTTTACCTTGTACAAGAAACACAAGTGAAGGTTTGAATGATTATTGCACTTTTCTTCTTTGAATGTGGTGTCCCTGCTGAATTACCTGTGTGGATTGTGGTTATAATGCAGTGACTTTTGCAATAGCATTTATTAAACTTGCCTGATTATCTCAAACATTATTATGCAGGACAGAGGTTAAAGTAAGTGACAGTAGTAGAGACACATAGTTTAGCTAAGGATTGATATGATAATATTTATACATTAATTTATAGTTTACAAAATTGTTCATTATTTTATTTTTTTAAATTTAATAGTAAATTTTATTGTATTCCTTTCCATTATCACTCATCCCCATTATACCCCCTTCCCCTCTGCAATCACCACACTGTTGTGCAAGTTCATGAGTCCTTTATCTTTTTTCTTTTTTCATTGATCCCTCCACCCCCTAATATATTCCCCTAAGCTGTCAGCCTGCTTTCTACCTATGAGCCCATCTCTATTGCCTGTTAGTTCAGTTTGTTCATTATTTTCCATGTATGAGTGAAATCATATGGTATTTGCTTCCTCTGACTGGTTTACTTCAATTAGCATAACGTTCTCCAGATCCATCCATGCTATCTCAAGTGGTAAATTTTCTTCTTTGTTATAGCCAAGTAGTATTTTACTGTGCAAATGTACCAAAGCTGTTTTATCCACTCACCTACTGATGGACATTTGGGCTGCCTTCAAATCTTGGCTATTGTAAATAACACTGCAGTGAACATGGGGTGGATATATTCTTTTGAATTAGTGTTTCGGGTTTCTTCAGATAAATTCTGAGAAGTGAAATCACTGGGTCATAAGACAGCTTCACTTTTAACTTTTTTGAGGTAACTCCTAACTGCTTTCCACAATGGCTGCAACAATGGCTGCACCAGTCTGCATGCCCACCAACAGTGCAGAAGAGTTCCCCTTTCTCCAAATCTTTGCCAGCACTTGTTTACTGATTTATTAATGATAGCCATTCTGATAGGTGTGAGGTGATAGCTCACTGTGGTTTTAATTTGCATTTTTCTGATGATTAGTGATGTTGAGCTTTTTTTTTTTTTTCATATGTCTATTGGCTATCTGTATGTCTTCTTTGGAGAAGTGTCTATTGATTGGGGTAGAGGTCAGGGGGCTATGTAGCTCTGGTCATATGTAGATTATCTCTATTTTAGAGACAAGGAAGCTGAAGCTCAGAGAAGACTTGACAGTGTTGTCATCTACTAAGTAGCAGAGTTAGAAATAGACCCCATGTTGGGGAGCACTAAAGCTTTCCCACTTTCTGCTTTCTCATATTCTCTCTAGTTTGGAGGGAAAATAGAACACTAGGCAGGCACTCTGATGCAGAGATCTAATTTCTTATGTATAACATGGGTTTTTAAGATTACCAAAAAGAGAAGGAGGTGCTCAGGTTACCTTTGTGGTAAGAGTTGTGAAGTAGGGGCATGTGAGCTGCACAGTGATCACCTCCTTCTGGGCTGTGCAGTCACTCCTGCCTTCACACACCTTAGCCCTTGGTTAAAGAGAGCAGACCTCAAGCTCTGGGACACATTCAGCCTCCCTGTGCACTCTAGGGATTCCTTCTTTATAAGAAAGAAGATCTGACTGGGTCAATTTGTCACTATTCCATCTGGAGTACTCTGTGCGGCCAAGTTTGACCAAAGCCTGGCAGAGATTCTTGGCCTTCCTCATGGCGACTCTGATTTAGGCAACAGTCCTTGGTCAACCAGTGGTGACAAGCGCAGTAGGGTGGATTTCACTTTCTGAACTGAGCTCAGGCTGTAGTAACTTAGTGTTCAAAAAACTTCTGAAGCTGTTTCCTTCAGAAGAAAGCTCGGAGTGTGACATGTGATGCACATTTCTCCACGGGCTGTGCCACAGTTCTGTACTTGATGAAAAAATGAATGTATAATCCTTAGTGCTTCCCTAAGTGTGATAAACACTCACTACCTCTGTTCTCTTATATTTTTGCCTTCTAAGCAGCATTATTTTTAATCTTTGTTTCCATTTCTCTGTCCCTCTGTTTTGTGACTTGAATGTGTTGATACAGATTCCATCTAATAGGGAAGAGAGAAATTTGTTGTTTGATTTTAAGGGATTGTAGTTACAATTGAAAAGCAGCATGTATATATGTATCACTTATCATTAAGGAATGAAAAATGTCACTGAAAATAAAAATGTTTAGAAACTTCCCCCATTTGCCTCACCAGTGCATTTTTCTATTTACTATATTTTCAGGTTATGTGAGAGAACATGAAGCAATCTGGTCTGTACCTCAAAGTTTGATAGCTTTCAAAAAATTTTTTAATTAATACAGTACAAACAAATGAACAGTCATTAGTACATTCAAGGTAATTTATTATAATTCAGTTCAATTAAATATCATTGCAGTAAAGAGGGATTAAAGCCTCCACAGCTGCACTCTAAGTATAGCAATTAATGTAGTTGAAATTCAGGAATCTAAAAACTACTCCATTACATTTCACTAAATCAAAGGATCTAAAGAGCAGTTGTTGAATCATTATTGGATTAACAGAGGATTGTTGATGTTGCATAACTGAAATCATAGGTCTTAATCCCTATAACAAAGCCAAGCATTACAGCCTTTGCAAAGCAGAACAAGATCCCAGGGCTGGGAGATCCATTTCCAAGCACCTGCCTGCTGTCATATTGACACCCACTCACAGCAGTCCAAGGAATGTGTTAATAATGTATCTTGCCAGGGATGTCACAGTTGTTAGAGGCCAGACCTAGAGGCAGAAAGCGAGTGGACAACCACCCAACTATTATCTGAGGGATTCTGGGAAGAGTCTCTTGACTAAAATAATATCCTCTGCCCTCTGTCAAAATCTGTCTGAAATTCAGCCACAGGAGTTACAGTCTTTAGGGTATTAAGGGTTTTCCAGACTTTGTCACATTTCTGTTGATAAAGAGACCACTTAGTTTTTTCTTCAAGGCATAAAACTTGCAGCGCTGACGGGTGTCTGTCATTAAATAGATGGTGACTCAGCTAAACACAGCAATTCAGTGATTTCAGTGTGGGTAACAGTGAGGTATGATGACGTTAGGCAATATATACAGTACTCATACCTTTCCCGCATTCACAACACTGAAAAAACTCACCCCCTGAATGTAAGAGCTACTTCATTTAACAGGATCTAAATGCATAACATGATACTTCTTAACATTAAACTGTCTTGTCAGTTACAATTTGACTTATTCTCGGCTTCCAAAATTAAGGTGAAATTTGTTTAAAATTGCGCAGCTCTGAAACTATATTTCTGAACCAACTTTTATGTAAATGCTTTTTGTCTAAGGGAGATATTTTTCCTGGCTGCCTCGAGACTCAGTCCCAGTCTCCTTTGCCACTTTCTCTTCCTTTTCACAGGCTTCATGGTAGAGTTCCAGTGTGTTTTCTCTTTCTCTGCTCCTTGGACTTCTCTTGCCATGATTCATCCAAGAAAATCACCAAGAAATCACGGTAATCAGCTCCCAATCTGCTCCTGTGGAAGTGTTTGCCCATTCATTCCCAGGCTTCATTTAGCCACGCCCACGCAATTCCTGCCTCACCAGTCTGCTCCCAAGCCCTCTAGTAGACAGTTGACTTAGATGAGCACAGGTCAGTCACAATATCTGCCTCAAACCTTAAACCACATTTATTTTTTACATCTTTATTTTAAGGATCGAAAACAGATTTTCAAGAGAATTCAATGGCAGCCTGTTTTTTTTTTTGTTTTTTTTTTTTTCAATTTTAAACACAGTTGTAGAACGTCTGTAAGGACATGGTACCAGCTTAACTCTAAATCTTGTCTCAACCTCTCTTGGAAACCACACAGAGAAAAACCTATTTTTTTTTTTAAACACAATATTTGTTGACAGTGAAGCCAGGAGACAAAGAAAACCTGCTAACTGTATTTACACTTAAAAACTGCCCAGAACAGATGAGGCCAGCAAAACTGTACAGGAAGGGGAGGAAGGGGGAGAAAGGGGGAGAGCCCAGGCAAGAATGGGAAGGTGGGAAGTACAGAGGGGTTAATGTGGTTCATCTCAGCAATCTCCTGAGTTTTAGCCCCTCAGAAGAAGAACGTTCCACTCTATAAGGGAGCTGCTGGAGGTGGGTATTAGATCAAAGAGGTTAGAAGTTCTAGAAAAGGATGAGTAACAAGGTGCAGAAGCTGCCCAAGTTGTCCAGAGTTGGTATAGCTCAGAAAGTATCAACAAAGCACTCCCTCAAAAAGTACGGGGGTCACCTTAGAAAGCAGGTTCTATCTCCTGATAGCAGTAACTGGTGAAGAAACTAGGGGATCATGGGGCCGGTAAGAGAAGCCACCTGAACCAGGATAAGTTCCGTGAAATACAGAAGACATTGCTTCACAAGAGTGTCATATTTATATAGTAAAAAAGACGGTAGAGCTCTTGAGTTTCTAAGCCAGCAATGCTACCTTGGCCCTTACTTCTCCTCATCTACCCCTTGGCTCTAACATCTTGCAAAAGGTGGTTTAGGACAATATAACAACAATACATTTTGTAAAAGAAATGTGTAGTGGTCATCCAAAAATACTCTAAGAAACTATGTGGGAAAGAACAGCAAGAGATTACTAGAGACAAAGAAAAATTTCAGGGAAAGATGCTATAGAGCAGACAAAATTTACAACTAAACAATCTATCATTAATGTGAAAAAAGTTAAATGAATCCCAAATATGAAAGCCAACATCGGGAAACTCAGTGAAGAAAAGAACAGACAACAGAAAGTAATGGCAGAACTCAGGGGGAAAAGCAAGACAAAAAGTTACAAACATTTAAAAAAACAAAATAGAAAGGGCACAAGAGAGAGGTGACAACAGTGAGACCAGAGTAAAAGCTATAGAGAATAGAAAATGTAGAAAAGAAACAAAATAAAAGAGAAATAAAGAGACAGAATTAACAAGAGATCCCACTATAGAAGTGAAGAATTGGAGCAAAGCATAGTCCATGCATGCTTAAATAGAACTTCAAAGGAGAAATCTAAAAGAAAACAACACTCAAATATTTTAACAAATAGTTGCAGAAAATCCAGGGCACGGAACCATCAACACCAAGTGCACTTCGATGAAGTTGCTGTCTTTAAAGATAGAGAACAAATTTTTTTGGAAACCTTTAAAGATGTAGAAAGAATCCTTGCCTTTTCAGAAGCCAGGTAATAGGATTAACTCACTTTTAAGGAAGGTGAAAGCAGGATGGCATCAGACTTGGTACAGAAACTTTCTGCACCAGAAGACTGAAGGAACACCTACAATATGCTACAGGAGAGAAAGTGAGTTAAGGATTTCATATTCAGCCAAGCATTACTTAAAATAGAAGGGGAAAAATTTTATTTTACTTTGATGTTATCTTTAGAGAATTGGATTAATCAGATTTCTTTTTATAATCTCATTGGGAAGCCAACAGGAAGAGCAAATCCCTTATTCCTCCTCCAGCACCAAAGTCTCCTCTAGTGCTTCTATTAATGCAGCCAGCTGGCAAAGTGCAAGTGTGAGTTGCCAATATCACAAAGCAGAGTATAGATAAGTAAATTTTGAGCTAAGGGACAATATCTGAATCACTGGCACAACTATTAGTTTAAAATTATGCTAAGTAAGCTAAGATTTCTAAAATGTTATATAGAAAAAGTACACACTGGAACAGATGAAATATGGTATATTGATGATTGGTTCATATTGCTGGATTTAGCTGTAGGTCATTCATTTTGATGACTATACAATATTGAATTGTACAAGTATACCAATTAATCTATACTTATGTTGAAATGCTTTTGGATAATTTCCAGGTTTTGCTACTGCAAATACTATTATGAATATTTTGGTGCATGTCCTCTGATATATTTGTCAAGATATTCTCTTGGATATAAATGTTGGCATGGGAATCCTGGCTTATAATAGAGTTTGTAAATGTTCAACTTTAAAATATGTTACCAAACTATTTTTCACAGTAGTTGTATCAATTTACATGGCAACCTGAGATCCATAGATCTTATTGTTAGATATCCTTTCAAGATAATGGTATTATCGTATAGGTATAAACATGGGAACATTGTTCATATGAACATATGACGCAAAGGAAAAATTACTATTTTCAAGGAGAACACACTTCAGCCAATGAATAGATGACTGGGGTAATTTTGGCAAAGGACTATTGTAAAAACTCCAGTTTTATATCTCTCTTTGTCTACATGACATCTTCCTTGGGATGTCTAATTAGACATCTAAAAGTTATTATGGTCAAAAATGAATGACTAGCCCCACCAAATCTGTTGCTCTGGTTGTCTTCCCCATCTTAGTGAATGCCAACTTCATCTTTATAATTGCTAAGACAGAAAAACTTTGGACTTGAATTATCTTTTTTTCTCATATCTCTTGTTCAAATTATCAGCAAAACTTCTTGGATTTACATTCAAAATGAGTCACAAATTCAACCACTCCTGAGGGTCCCTACAACCCTACCACACTGGTCTAAGCCACCATTACTTTCCACCTGATTTAGGATCATAGCCTGATTCTGTCTTTGTCTCCCTTCAGTCTTTTTCTCCATTTAGCAATTTCAGTGATCCTAGAAATATATAAGCCAGATCATATTACTCTATACAAAATTTTGTGATGGATCCCTAACTGAGAATAAATGTGAGAATTTATATAATCTCAAGTACACTTGTATAATCTTTTTCAGGTTCTTGTAAGAGCTGGTCCCTCATTAATTTTCAAACCCATCTACTACTTTACCCCTTGTTCATTCCACTCCAGCAACATGGCCTCCCTGCCTCCCTGCTATTTCTCAAATAATCTTCACACTGGTTGTTCACTCTGCCTGGAATATTCTTTTCTCAGCTGTCTGATTAACTTGGTTTCACTTCCAGTTTTATTTAAATGTCATTTTCTTGATGGGCTTTTCTGCCAACCCTGAATAAAATTTCAAACTGCCCGATTAAGTGGCATATCTTGGTCACCCTTTTATATGTTTTAGTGTTGTCTTACTACCTAATATACAAATACCACATTTCTTCACATCTAAGAAGACATCAATTACAAGAAACAATATAATTTTGTGTACCATTAAGACATTAATTAAATGAAAAATTGCTGCCAACAAGACTGACCCATTCATTGCCTTCTTACCACTTCAAAAACATTTTATACTCAAGGAAAAGCAATTTTAGACTCATCTGGACATTGGTTATTATTATTTATCACTATTGTGCAAAGCCAAGAGAAAAACATGAGCAAAATAAGTTATTTGATATTCTTCAAATGTCCTCATAATCAGAGTTCGACTGTTCTGGATCCTGTGATTCAGAAGACATGATATCACCCACATGATGCTCTCTACTCACTGTATTTTGCGCCATCAGGAGCTTTGGGGATTCGGCATTTCTCAAGAGTGCTCTGCTGTCTCCAGGATTTTGTCCCAAACTGCTGACTTCACAAGTTTTGGTGCACGTGAACAGGCAATAACAGCCACATTTGATTGACACCAGATCAACAGCAACTATAAGACACAAACAAATCTCTGAGGTGTTAAATTTTGTAAAATATGTATCTTCAAATAAATTAATTATAGTATTTTAGTTACTTGTTTATTGCCTGTCTCCTTGCATGAGAAGGTGAGCTTGATAATGGCAGAATTACTGTCTGTTTTATTTCCTATTGTAGCCTCAGGGCCTACTGCAATTCCTGGCACATAGCTGTTGGTTTATTCTAAGAACCATTAAATTAGAATAATGGATTATAATTTCTAGACTCTGTGAGATTATGCTGAATGGATTAATTCTCTGTGCCTTGATTTACTTTTTTTTTTAAAGCTGTCAATAAGTTAGGACTCATTCTTTAGACCTCTAGAGGGTTCTAATTCTGAATGATATGTTTTCCATTCATGCATTTCATAAATTTCTAACAAGAATAGCAAACATTGTAATAAAGTTAGTGGATAAATTAATGTACTATACTCTCAAATTGTACACCTGGTAACATTCTGAGAACACACTATTGCTTGATTGAGGGGATAAAAAATATTTATAAATAGAAACCATCACTTATCATGTCTAGGAAAAAGGAGAATATTGCTCAGATGAATCACTGGAAATTTTCTTGTATCAGAATGAATTGACCCAAACTGACCTGGTGTGATATCCCCTGATTTCATTTTAGTGCCATACTAGCACCTGCTCAAATGGCACCTAATCTACAAAGAATATAGGGAGGTAATTTCTACCTTATTCTTTCACTTGTGGCCTTTAACATCTTGATACATTCAATCAGCATTTATTGAGAACCCGCAGGTGCATTGTGAATAAGAAATTATGGGATAATGGAAATAGAGCACAGAGTACATATAAAACCAGCATGCCTAGAGGGAAGATAATCTCAAATGCATTATTTAAGTGTCCAGATACTGAAACCAGCTCCTTCTGCAAATGGTATTGAATACATGGCACCTAATCTAATACATTTAACAGCTTAATTTTGAACTTAAAAATGCAAAAACTTTCACTTTCTAGTGTAATTACATAATAATTATGGTAATTTTATTTTCACTAAATTAAGCTTTAAAAAGCTTCTTTTTTTTTGTTTTGTAATTGTATCATTGCTTTTAAGTTGATTTTTTAGAGTCCACCTTAAATTTAAACCATACGTATTCTGTTGATTTCTGTTATATCTATGAGCAGAGTTAGAAGGAGAATGAGCTCCCAAAGGTATAAAAGTGGTGAGCTTGTCTTTCCCTAGGATGATACCCGTAATGCTCTGAAATAAAAAAAGAACTCTGGTAGCTTCAGCATGCTCATTGTATACAAAACTCTTTCATAGTTTTACCCTCCAGTTTCTTTCCATCTTCAAAAAGACTGAGGTGCATAAGGAATGTATGATGAATTCAATTACATGTTTATACTCTTCAGGGAAACAGAAATTACCGCTCTCTTGGCTGTATTCTGTAGATTACTTAGAAAACTAAACAGAGAATTGACGACTCAGGAATCAGCCAGTACTGACTAAATACTTAGAGGGTGTGCCCATCCCAATGCTAAATGCTGGAGTAGAGGGTGAAGTAGAGGAGAGAGATTTTATTTATCTATCTATCTAACTAGTCAGTCTATCTATCTATATCTTGAAGACATATACAAATACATTTTTGTATATACTTCAATACTTTACTATTTAGTTTCCATCGTAAGTACCATTTTCCAATCCCTACATATCCAATGTGATAAGTGATTATATAGCATAGCATATACGATCACTTAAATAGTATGCCTGACTTTGGAGCCAAAACATGCAGAACTTTGGAAGCTTTTTTAAAAAATGGTTTGACATTGTTCTTAGTCTCCTGATGGTGCGTTTATAATTTTCACCATAACATCTTTGTTTTCACACTGTTCTTTCTTAATCTTTTCCTTATTTTACATCTGAAGTGTAAATATTCAGAATGTATCAGATTACAAAACTTTCCGTCTCTAAAGGTCTAAGTAAGTGTTTAATAAATTTGAGAAAGATAGCTGGTAAGTTGTTAATACAAACTAAGTTTGCAAATTGTGGAGTCAGTTGAAGAAAAGAGGTACCAAAGATACATTAGAAATAAGAGGGGAAAGAGAAGATGATGAACTCTGAATCTTATCAAAAATAGTATTAATGGCTTTTATAATGGCATGGTGTCTCAGAGATACACTTCTTTGTATCATCAAGCAGGAAACATAAGAAGAATTAGAGGTAAAGTTTTACAGAATAACAAAAAATACAGAGTAGGAGAAAAGTAGCTTTACAGTTATGAGTATGTAAAATACAGTTTATTCTTGTATTATTATTTATTATTGTATTACTTTCCACACAAACAACTGTAAACCTATTTTTGCCTTACCCTGTATGTGCCAGTAGAAATACTTTATTCAGATTCTGAGTACAAGAAAGCTGCCTTCCTCTTTCCTGGGCTGATAACAGAATCTCAAGGTAGCCCCTGAAGTTGACATGGAGATGGTCCCTTTGCTACTTACCCACAGTGTGTATGGGCACAGGGTATAATAAGGCAATGACCAAGCTCACTATCATATTCTTATTTAATAACTTTTGTACATTCATCTTTAATAAATGAATCTCTATGTCTGGTAATGTTTTATCATTTTTATGCACTTCAAAAGAGAAAGTGAAGCAAAAATACATTTACTTCAACTTTTTCCATTGTGATTCTACTTTTCGTTGTTGTTGTTCAGTAAGAAAATAATTTAAATCTAACACTTAAAATTTGCTAGAAGAGTGTCATGTAGTTACATCCTTTTCCTTGGGACCACATTTACAATCCTATAGAGAAGTGCAGTGGGAAAATAGAACCATTATAATGAATTGCCCTTTACACCACTTTCTCATCTATTCAGTTATTAAAGTATACAAAGTTGTATGGAGTCTAATTGAAAGCACAATCCATTATTCTAATTTATTGGTTCTCTGCATGACAGAATATAATTAATGGTGCCACTAAATAACTATCACAAAGTGACAGCTCAATAAGAGACTTGGGAAGTCAAAAGCCTGGTTATTATTTTACACGAACAGCCCTGTTCTTCTATTTAAACTGATAGCCTATTTAAACCCAGGCATTTATGAAAATTGGATTTCAAGTTGAACATAAACATGAGATGTTGAAAATAGAACCCAAGGGCAGAAAGGCATGTGCAGACTTATCAATACTCTTGAATAATTTTGAGGAGCAGTTTTGCAGTAATGTAAGTTCTCTGTGCACACTGTACTCAGCTATTGAGGCACTGTCTTTGCTCTGCATTTGTAAACATTTTCAGTTATCAAATCCATTACCTGTGGTAGAACTGACCTTCTTAGCAAAAACTGAACACATCTACTACTACAAAGGAGCACATTAACAAGTAATAACTCGAGCTAATTCTTATATATGTTCTTTTTTTAATCACCCATGGTTCCAAACAGGGCTTTAAGACCATATAAATGTAACCTATAAATTCCATCATGCCTTCTCACATGTAGAAAGTTTTGTATGTTGAAAATGGAGGAGACATAATTTTAAAAAGCTGCTAAAGTGGGGGAGAAGAATAGTTCTTGAGATCAAATGCCTAATAGGTATAAACCTAAGATAAAAGTGATTGAGTTCATGTCATAGTCATTTTTAAGCATAATAATTTGAAAATATCCAAATTACATCATTATAGAGAAATTCAGTTTTCACTTACTCTTCATAGTCAGTCCTTCACAGAATCTTAGTAAGAGGAAGAAGAACCTTGAAGATCTATTTGTTTCTCAAATCTGCTACTGAATTTTCACCTCTCATGCTCCTGTGTGGACAATACCTATCTCTTTATTAACAGCTCAAGGTTTGTATGTCTTTATTTATGTTTTAAAGTACAGAAGTGGTTACATGACCCTAATTAAGAAGAAGGACACAACTTCAAGAAATATCAGCTATCATTCTGTAGTTCTTAAATAAATACATTGAAAAATAACATTTCTATCTCACTTTTCAGAATGGAACTCATGCTGATAATACATAGAACGTATAACTGATCATTTGTTCTCTGTTTAATTTCTTTTTCTTGTCGATTTTGTTTATCTTTTCAAAGAATTAGCTTCTATTTTTGTTGATCTTTTGAATTGTTTGTTTAGTCTCTATGTCATTTAATTCTGCTCTGATCTTGATGATCTCCTTCCTTCTACTCACTCTGGGTTTGGTTTGTTGTTGTTCTTCTAGTTCTTGTAGCTGTAGGGTTAGATTTTTTATTAGAGATTCTTCTATCTTTTTTAGGTAGGCCTGTATTGTTACGAACTTTCCTCTCAGGACTGCTTTCACTGAGTCCTATAGGTTTTGGGTTGTTTTGTGTTCATTATCATTTGTCTCCAGAAACCTCTTGATTTCTTCCTTGATGTCATTGTTAATCCATTCATTATTTAATAGCATTTTATTCATTCTCCATGAGTGTGGATGTCTTTGAGTTTTTTCCTTGAGGTTGATTTCCAGTTTTAAGCCATTGTGATCTGAGAAGATGCTTGATATAATTTCAATTTTCTTGAATTTGTTGAGGCTTGTTTTGTGTCCTACCATGTGGTCTATCTTTAAAAATGTTCCATATGCACTTGAGAAGAATGTATATTCTGCTTCTTTGGGGTGAAAAGTTCTATATATATCAACTAAGTCCATTTGATCTAGAGTATTTTCAATGCCTCAATAACTTTGGTGTTTCTTTGCTTCAAAGATCTGTCCATTGTTGACAATGGGGTGTTAAAGTCCCCTACTATGAGTGTGTTGCTGTCTATATCTGACCTGAAGTCTTTCAAAATTTTCCTGACATATTTGGGTGTTCCTATGCTGGGTGCATATATGTTTACAAGGGTTATATCTTCTTGATGGATTTTACCCTTAAATATTATGAAATGTTCTTCTTTGTCTCATTTTGTGGCCTTTGCTGTGAAATATGTTTTGTCTGATATAAGTATTGCTACCCCAGCTTTTTTAAAATGTCCATTTGCTTGAAATATTTTTTTTCCATCCCTTCACTTTCAGTCTGGTTAGATCTTTTGTTCTAAGGTGGATCTCTTGTAGACAGCATATATGTGGGTCATGCTTTCTAATCCATCCAGCTACCCTATGTCTTTTGATTGGTGCATTTAATCCATTTACATTTAAGGTTATTACCAATAGGTACTTACTCATTGTCATTTTCCCCCTTTGTACTTGTGTTCCTCTCTGTCTCTCTCTCTGTTTCTTCATCTTCTTGAAGCAGACCTTTTAGCATCTTTTGCAATGCTGGTTTGGTGGAGATGTTTTCTTTCAGACTTCTTTTGTCTTGGAAACTCCTTATTTCACCTTCCATTTTGAATGAAAGCCTTGCTGGGTAGAGTATTCTTGGCTGTAGGCCTTTGTTTTTCATTGCTTGGAATATTTTTTGTCATTCCCTTCTGACTTGTAGCGTTTCTGCTGAGAAACCTGATGATAGCCTTATTGAAGCTCACTTGTATGTTATTAGCTGTTTCTCTCTTGCTGCCTTTATGACTCTCTCTTTATCTTTCAAAGTTGCCATTTTAATTATGATGTGTCTTGAAGTGGGCCTGTTGGGTTCATCTTCATTGGGATCCTCTGTGCTTCCTGGACTTGTGTGTCTCTTTATCTCATCAAGTTAGGGAAGTTCTCTGTCATTAGTTTTTCACACAGGTTTTCTATCCCTTGCTCCTCTTCTCCTTCTGGTATTCCTATGGTACGGATATTATTATGTTTCATTTTGTCCTGCAGCTCTCTTAAAACCTCTTCATTCTTTTTCTGTCTTTTTTCATTTTGTTGCACTGTCTGGGAATTTTTCCTACGTTGTCCTCCAGCTCACTGATCCAATCTTCTGCTTCCTCTAGCCTTCTACAGTGTTCTTCAATTCAGAAATTGTATCCTTCATTTCCTCCTGGCTCTTATTGATAGTTTCTATGTCCTTTTTCATGCTGATGTAATCCTCAGTAAGTTCCTTGTAGTTTCCCTGGAGTTCCTTGTAGTTTTCTTTGAGCTCACTGATCTCATTGAGCTTCCCTACAATCCATCTTTTGAATTCTATGTCTGATAGTTTGTTTACCTCTATTTCATTTAGCACTCTTTCTGGGGATTTCTCCTTTCCTTTCAATGGGGGGTTGTTTCTCTGTCTCCCCATTTTTGTGTCTCTTCTTGTTTGTTGCTGCTTCTTAGATTGATTTGCACTTCCTGGATCTGCCCCTGGTGGCATCAGATCGTGTACCAGTCTTGGCTGAGGCAGCTTGTTGGAGACTACCAGAGATCTACTGCCTTTGTCTGTCTTCTTTAGTTGTTAATCTATTCAATCTGTGACCTCGTCGGCAGCCATCCGTCTCGAGAGACGATGGTGTAGCTTCTTAAGAGTCTATCTGCACCGCCGAGAATGGTTGTGCAGTCCGACTCGGGAGTGACACGGTATCTGTCTCCTCCCGTGTTGAATCGACATCTTGCGATGACGCTGGAGTGTCCTCTCCAGTGAAGCTGAAGCTACAGAGCCTGGGCAGGGTGATATGGGACCGAAAGTGGGGCATATTAATTCCTGTACGCAGGACTTTTGCTTCCCTTCAGGCTGATGCCACTTGGAGGGGAGTGGGGTGCCTGCAGTATGGGGAATGAGTCAGCACTGGGACCCGGTCAGCTGCTCCCTTCATTCTCTCCTCAAAGCCATGGCCCCAAGTTCTCCCCAAGCATCTCTAGTCCTCTCTGCCCTCCCTCTGCTTGAGTCCAGGGTAAGTGGGTGCCATAATATTTTCATATGTGATCCACTTAAGAGCTCTTTTTCTCCAGCTGTTTCTTTCAGGCCAGCAAGAAACCCTGTGGCTTTTTGCTTTTCACAGTTAGATGCTATTTTACTTTCTGCTCTGTTGCTGTAGGCTGGGAAGCCCAGCTGGGGGTTTAGACCCTGCCCTTCTCAGGGGGAACCTCCAGATGCTGAGCTGTTTCTCAGTCCCTTCAGCTGCCACCCGTGGGAGCCCAGCCAGCCCTTTCATGTCTCTGCACTTCCTACCGGTCACGTTGTGATGAAGCGGCCTTTTCTGTCTCTCTGTGGTTATAATACTTCTCTCCAGCTAGTGTTCAGTTGATTTCTCCACAATTAATTTGTAAGTCCATATTGGTTCTGGAAGGAGGTTAGTGTAGCTTCCACTTACTCCACTGACATCTTGGATTCTCCAATTTTTTTTTCTAATGATCTAAGTTACACAGCCTCCTTTCGAAAAAGAATAATCTGACCTATGATATTTCTAATATCGACACCTCTGCATTTCTCACAGATGTTCACATTTCCACAAATTACTGAGGAAAATGTCGCAACTTTCAGAATTTCACAAGCTATCTTAAAGAATGCCACAGCTCATTAACAATGAATAGGAGAGCTTAAAGAAGGTGATTTCTAAAAGAAAATAAACAGCAATAATAGAGGCAGAAACATACCAGAAAGCATTTGGACTTTTGCTTACTACAGACTTACAACCCAGGAAATGGAGGGCTCAGAATAACAAGGTAGTTTTCCTAAAATTCAGTTCTAGGAAGCAGCGTCTCACCATGGAGATTGTGATATTTGCAGACTGTTCGAACCATCTCCTTAGTCCCCACCCTCACTTCCTCCCTGAGTTCATGGCTCAGGGTAGTTGGAATGCTAACCTTGGTGCACCAGCTCCAATGCACCAGAATAGATCCATTCTGAACTCTGCGAACCTGGTTTCCAATAAATACACTGCTGTGTATTGAAGGAGAATGGGCTGTGGATTCATTCTTCACCACACACTAGTTGCATGGTTTTGTATAAACACCATAACTTCTCTGAGCTTCTGTAAAACGGGAATAATAATGCTTAGTTTACAAATAAATGTAAGAGATTAACTAGTTATGAGACAACATCTAACAAAGTGCTTGTTTTATGGTTGGTCTTCAATAAATTCTAGGTGCCCTTAAGTTGTCAGATAGACCAGTCTCTGCAATCAATCATTAAGCATGGTATGCATAAAAAATTGCTCCTCTGAACTGTGACAATGCTCCAACCTTGTCTCATCTCAAGTTGGTTCTGGGAACAGAGAATAATAATTCATCTGAGTCCACCCATCTGGGAGCAAAGTACCAGTTTGTTTCCTATATCAGTTTAGCACTGTTGATTACAAGCAAAAGAAACCAACTCTGACTAACTTAAGTAAAAAAAAACTTACTAGAAAGACTTGAGATTTGTGCAAGGAATTGAAAGGCAGGTAGGAAACTCACAGGAAATGTCAGGATGTGAGAGAGCTAAGCAGCAGGCAGCAGCATTGCAATGGCACTGATAATGCCCCAGTGGCACCTCTGCCCCTGCTTCCATTGAACATGGCTGCCACTAGGCACTTGGTGCTGCCCAGCACTTGATAAGCCCTTCTCCATATTCTGCTGCTTGATCCCTGACACTGCTGTCAGGAATACTTTCGAATGAGTCTTGAATTTTTGACACATTCCCTTGAGATTCAGATTTCTTGGTTGTCAAAATGGCAAATGTCATCTCCATCCCCTCAGTGGCTTTCACAGCACAAATCAGCCAAGTTTTGAAATATCTCCTTAAAGGAGGTGTTGTTGAATAAGAAGAAAATTGTAGTCCCTGCTGTCTCCTTTATGAAATTTCTCCAATCAGAATGACCACTTCTCTTTCTATGCATGATCTCAAGTTCAGAGAGGCTGGACCTGCAAAGTGTCACCATTTTACCTGAGTATAGTACTTGAATTTGGTTAGGTGGCAGAGCCCTTGAATGTCAAATCTTTAAATAGATGAAATGTTTCAGGGTAGATACAATGTATGTTTTATTCAAAACCATACCTTCAGCGTCTAAATAGTGCTTAGTGAAGAACAGAGACTCAGTAAGTATTTGGTGAATGATATAGCAAATTTGAAAAACAATGTGACTTTTTGCATGAGCTACTATTGTACAGTCACACACCATGTAACAATGTTTCTGTCAATGACAGACTGCATATAAGGTGGTGGTGCCTTAAGATTGTAATGGAGCTGAAAAATTCCTTTCCCCTAGTGATGTTGTAGCTGTCATAACGTTGTTCCTCACATGTTTGTGATGATGCTGGTGTAAACAAAACTACTGCACTGCCCATTGCATAAAAGTATAGCACATACAATTATGTACAGTACATGATACTTGATAATGACAATGACTGTCATACTGCTTTGTGTATTTACCATGTTATACTTTTTAATCATTATTTTAGAGCATGTGTTTCCTACTAATAAAAAAGTTTGCCATCGAACAGTATGCCGCTTTCTGTTGGCAGCAGCCTCATATTTCTCATGTTTATAGTCTCTTGATTGCACCATTTTCTCTTGTGCTTGATTTCATCTTGTGTTGTTTTGCACAGAAACATAGTGTACACGCTTGCAGCCTAGAAGCAATGGGCTATTTACCATATAGCCCAGGTGTATAGCAGGCTGTGCCCCCTAGGTTGGTGTAAGTGCCCTAGGTAATGTTAGAACAATGACAAAATCACCTAGCTATGCATTTCTCAGAATGTACCTCTGTTGTCAAGCAGCACATGACTTTATACAATTGTAAAAGGTATATTAAACAAGTACAACTCATGGTAGATATTCAAAATGGAATTTTAGTATTATCTTCCAATGTCTCATTGGATAAAATCTCTAGCAGGCTCATTGACTATCCTGGTTACTCTTCCAGAGTAGTAAATCATTTTAAACCTTAAGTTGCAACACATGAATCTTGACTCAGAAATTAGAACTGGTCCAAAACATTAATCAGTACTTCAAACTTTATTTAAAGGCAAGATATCCCATCCCACTTCGGCCTGTAATACAGCAGCCAAACAAAGGCTCCCCACTGGTGAGAAGGAACACATGGCTGGATCAGTAAAGAGCTGTAGGGAAAGGGTGCTGCCTTTGGTGATGGCTGGTTGAGGGTATCCAGTATTCGGGGTAGAAAGTGTGAGTAGAAAAATGAGGCTGGTTTCCTTTTCAGGTATAAACACACCTGGAAATGTGTGCATGCTCTGTTCATTGAACTGCTTCTGCTTTCAGAACTGATGTGCTGTCTCTTAAGAATGATGGGTTTTAAGGCCAACCACAGCCCCATTAATCGGCTGGCCAACAGGGGAGTGGCCTGGAGCCCCAGCCCATAAGCAGTCTAAAACCTGTTTTATTCTTCACTTTGAAAATATGCTAGTTAACTCTGGTTTTCAAACACCACTCCTTATTTAACTACTGAAATTAAAGTTGTCCTGCTCCTACTGAGCTAGACAATGCACTCAAGTAGAAATAAACACGTCTTGCTAGCATACATCAGTATTAAATATGGAAAAAAATGACTAAAAATGAGCAAAAGGAAAGTAATTTCCTAGGTTTATTTTCTCTAACTTTCTGGTCTCTATGGAAGAAAGAGTCTTGACTTTCTCACGTGATTCCTGGAAGGTTAGTACAAAAACTCCAGAAATACCTAAATCTATGGGAATAACAGAGGAAACTTGCTATTAAATTAGATGCGTATTCCATTGTGTTTCCTGAAAATATATTTTTGTAAATATGACGTATTTTCCATTGATTTATTAACTGTGATCATTGATGTTCCCTGTGAAAAATAACTTCTCCAGTTCAAAGACTAACACTCAACAGTAAGAATCACTACCACATAAAATGAAACAAAGAGAAATTGAGAGCATTTTCTCATCCACCTCCAGGAATACAAGCTCCTTGCAAGAACTTGTCAATTGCCTTGGGCCATGTGAGGCTGAGAAGCTTAGGTGAGTGATCCAGCTGATTACTCTCCCTCAGCAAGACTCATCCTGACATTTTTTTTAAACCTTTGCTTCCAAAATAGAACAGTAATGTAAATAAGAATCTTCTGTCTAAGCATATGAAAGATGTACAGATGGTACAAAGTTAATATAACATAAACAATTTAAATGATAAATAACCAAAATAATGCCAAATCTTTATTGTTTGATAGTTTGATACCTATTAAATTTAAAACATATTTAGGTACCAACCAGTTCCCAAACTCAGCCACACTACTTACAAGTCTGATACATGAACTCCAGTCTCCAAGTTACTCTGACTGACCTACCACTGTGCTTCAGTGCCAGTCAACATGTAAACCTGCAGCATCCTCCTCTGGTCTTCACTGAGCGGGGCCATTAGCAGTTGATGGCAATGAGCATTCCAGTTCTGCACTATTGTCCTGTTCTGGGGTGCCATAAAGAGACAAGGAAAATAAAGTCAAGTGACAATTCTCATACCAGAGAGTATTGGTAATATGATCAAATTGCAGTAAAAAATATCTTAGGCAGTAAGATAGAAAAATACAGCCTTACTACAAACACCAGGCATTGACATTCATTCAAACAACAAACAAACTCATTCAAACAGCACCATCTTAATACTTAACTCTGGAGGATAGCAAAGGAAATTTAACAAATTACAAGTCTCTGGTTTGCATAGTCATGTGACTTTTGTGTCCTTCACTCTCTCGTTTCTTTCCTCTGTTTCATTAACTATGGGTGCTTCCTAAAATCCAGATGTTGGGAAGCACATATACTCCTATCCTGCTTCTCCTCTGAAAGTCTCACACTTCCTGCAGCTTCAGCTCACTTCTACACCAAGAACTTTCAAAACTGGTACCTTTAAGTCAACCCTTCTAAGTCTATTGAACTTTTCTGTTTGAATGATTTACCTCAAACTCAGCAGATCTAAACCCAGGTTTAACATTTTTTAAAAAAATCCTCTTTTCCCCATTTCCATCACAAGTTCTATCATTTTCCACTCAATCAGTCTAAGCTTTTGGCATCTTCAGCAATGTCCTCTCCACAATCATTCAACTTGATTTTTTTTTAATATCTTTCTCCTTTATGCTTCTTTGCATTAGCTGTGAATCCAATACCAGAGCAGGCCCTAATTAGCTCATTTCTAAATTAATAAAGTTACTGCCTAAAGCTCAACTCCTGAGTCCAACCCCCACCTCTAGTTCTTCTTGCATATAACTGCCTGATAACATTTTTGGTAACACTCTCCAATGCATGAGGTCACTGCCCTTAAGGAAGAACATTCAACAATACTTTCTCAATTATAAGGTAAGGTTACCTTGGTTCAGAATTGAAGCCTACTACCATCTGTGCCCAGATTACTTTTCCAAAACAATTCCATTTTATTCCTTTACAAGAACCTATCCTTAGATGACTACGCAAGAAGCACCTGGGGTATATTTTTTAATATATATATATATATATATATATATATTTTGGGGGGAGGGGACATACCTAAGACCTAAAAGCTTCTTAGGTTATTTTGATGTTCAATATCTATTTTATAACATTCACTCCTTAATCCCATATCCATATTTAAGCTTGTTTTTTCCCCATGTTCTGGAATATTCTTCCTTTTGCTCTCTACCTTTAATGTATGTCTGTCCTTTAAAGACTAAAGTAAGCTTGATCTTCCCCTAATCTTCCCCTAATTATCCAGGCCATAAAAATCTGTCTCAGTTTTTGGTTTCAGTACATATTCGATCACTCATTTGGCATTTATATACAACACTGTACTAAGCTTTCTTTTCTTTTTTAAGCTCTTTCCTTCTTTTCCACCTCCTCCTTTTTCTTTCTCCACCTCCTCCTCCTTTTCAATAAGCAAAACATGATACAGTGAGGATTCTCATGTGACCACATGGTTTCTGTTTTACAGGTATTTTTTCTTGGGTTTTCAGCTACTGCTTTAGGGTAGTGATGAAGTTTTCTCTTGTATCCCATATCTTCCATGGTGTACTGCTTAGAGGGGGTATTGAATAAATGTGTGGAAAATATTCCTTAGGAAGATCATTTTGTGAAATACACTTGAGACAGTATAAACAAAAGCCTCTAACATGAAGGACATAGGCTAAACAAACAGAAGGATCCTGGAAGAAACAGTTGAGGGAAGAAAAAAGTTAAGAAACATCATTCATGTTCTCAGAAAAATAAGGATAGATATCGTACCCATGAAACAAGAGGAGAAAATATAAAGAGATTATCAAAGAACCAAGAAAATTTGGGGTTTTAAAAATATACTAGCAAAAATTAAAAATTCAATATAATAACTGAAAGGATAATTTGAGAAAATATCCAAGAAATGATGACAACAACATGAAGGTAGAAACATGGAATATGCATATTAAAACATAAAACATAGTGGTAAAGGTAAGCATATGGTCAAACTCAGAATACTTCAACACTGTAACATGGTGGTGTGACAATCACTTAGTGCTGGTATAAAGGTTAAAGGACAGAAATATTGAAAATAACTATGGCTAAAACAATTTGTTAATGGATACATAATATAAAAAGGTGTAAATGAAAGAAAAATAAACAAAATGCATTCAAATTATAAAGAGGTAAAAGTGTCTCTGTTTGCAGATGACATGACCTTGTATGTAGAAAACCCTAAGGATTCTACCAAACTATTAGAATTAATAAAGAAATTCAGTAAAGTTGTAGGATACAAAATTAACATACAAAATCAGTTTCATTTATATACACTAACAATGAACCACCTGAAAAAGAAATAAGGAAAACAATCTGATGTATAATAGCATCAAAAACAATACAATACATAGGAATAAATTCGACCAAGAAGATGAAATATCTATATGCTGATAAGTATAACACAGTAATGACAGAAATTGAAGGAAACACAAATAAATGAAAAGACAGCCCATGTTCATGGGTTAGAAAAGTTAATATTGCTAAAATGTTGATATTACCCACAGCCATCTATAGATTCAGTGCAATCCCTATCAAAATTCCAGTGGCATTTTTCACCCAAAGAGAAAACATAATCTTAAAATACATATGAAACCATAAAAAACCCTGAATGGCGAAAGCAATCTTGAGAAAGAACAAAGCCAGAGGCATCACATGTTCTGATTTCAAAGTATATTATAAAGCTATAGCAATCAAATCAGCAGTGTGGTGGCTTTGAAAGCAAACACACAAACCAATAAAACAGAATCAAGACCCCATGCATGAACCCACTCGTATGTGATAAACTGGTATTTCAAAAGGAAGCTAAGAATACTCAATGGGAAAATGAAAGTTTCTTCAATCAATAGTAGTGGGAAAATTTGATATAGACATACAAAATTATAAAACAGGACCCATACCTTATTCCACTCACAAAAAAATGAATTAATGACTTAAATGTAAGACCTGAAGTTGTAAAACTTTTAGAAGAAAACTTAGGGGGAAAGCTCCTTGACATCGGTGTTCAAATTGTTCCACATTTGGTCACTGAAACCTCATTCAAAATGGACTCTTTATACTTATTATATTTTGCATCAATTTATTGGATATTTCTTTATTGAAAATTTCTGGTGCAACAAAATGCTCCAGGTCTATCTTATACTAATTCTTCTTGAGTTTGAAGTCAGCCACATTTACAAGGAGCCCTGGGAGTAAATGGCATTAGAGATTAAGATCTGAGAAAAACATGATGATAAAAAAAACTCCCAGGAAAACAGTTCTAATAGAGGGTTGGAGTGAGAGTTAAATTTTATAAGAATAGAAAATAAGTGGTTGATTTTTCCCAAGTGACTGGTAAAGGCAATAAGAGCTATCAGTACCAAAGAGCAATTTTTATTAGGAATGAGTTCTCCAAGAAAGCTTCTGGAGAAGGAATTTAAGCTATGCTGACATAATTGGAAGAACTTAGATCAGTATTTTGTAAGCAGTGTAGATTATTTTTTGGATGTCACTACTCCCAGTCCCAACAGAGTTCATTCTGGTTTTCCTCATTCCCATATTTGTAACTCCCTCCCGCAGCAGTGAAGAAGGCTTTTTTAGATCTTTTATATCTATACTTATTTTTTATCTACCTGACAAATGATTTTTTCCAAGTGTCCTATTATTAATGCATTCATTCTGCATCCTTTCCTGAATCTCCAGTCCACATCTGCAGTATTACGATAATTTAGCCTGGCAGTGAGTGGTATTACATGCCATTTAACCAACTTTATGTAGAGCATTTATCTCACATATTCTTAGCTAAAGGAATTATAGCTTTGCTTGCTTTGCGAGTTTACCTTGCCAACCCAAAGGAAGACCAAAATAAACAAAGTCCATTTATTCTCTCTGTCCATTCGAATCCCATTTTAATAAACAACAATAATTCACTTCTCTGTCTTTGAACTAATGAAGTAGGCTATGTCAACTAATTGTCCAAATAACTAACATTTCCTCTTGAAGTCAAAAGTTCTCCACATGTTTTTGAAAATTATTCATCTAAAGATTGTAACAAAAATAATATAAAACCAAATTAATCTCCTATTCAAACAATAAGACAATCATTTAATATTTCTGATTCTTTCAACCCACTCTCCATGTGTATGTATTTTTTTCATAAAGGTTAATATATTTAATATTCTCTACTTCTTAACATTTTTTACCCACTTTACCATATGGACTTTCTGATCATATTAGATTGTATAATATTGTAGTATGCAATTACCAAATATTCTAGATAGTTTCCTTATTGTTAGGTCTTGTCACTGCTGTAACAATTTGCAATGAACAGTTTCATATCTAAAATTGGAAAGACAATTATCACCTTAAACCAAAGTTCCCAGAATAAAGATCAATATAGTAGAGTTTGTAAGAAAGGCTACAAAGTTAATGAGCTAAAATTCCAACTCCTGAAGTTATAAGTACAATAGAATTAACTCAAAAAAGTGAAAAATGAAGATGAGAACAGAAATTGTTAAAATAGAATATTACACAACAGAATCAAATTAAAAGCCAGTTTTCTGAATCAAGATTAATAAAGACTAATGTCCTCTGCACAAGTAATTTTAAAAAGCAAAGAAATACCAAAGAAACATTATTGGGAATAAAATCAGAACTATAACTATAAGTATAGTTTATAGTATAATACTTTTGTATAATTATACTATTTCCTTCCAAAATAGCAATATATTTGAGGAAAAACATACATGATTTTAAAGACACTTTAAAACCTAAGAGGAGAAATAATATTCTATCAACACTTTCATATACCTAAAGTAAGTTTAAACATCCCCAGAAAGAATTAGTAGTACCAAACTGTTTGATATTTCCTAAGGGCAAAGACATTCACCTATAACTTTAGAGATTCCTTTTGATATATTGGGTTAATGGAAAAGCTTGTATTAGAGTGGAATTTAGTTTACTTCTTAACAGAGCTTTATTAATATATGCCCAGCTCAATTAATATTATTTCTTTTTCTCAAATCATGCTGAAGGTTCTATGAAGACTTGTAGGCCCTCTACTTCTAATTCTGGAGAATCGCATGCAGCTCCTCTTGATAGAATTCCCCAAATGACTTAGTCCTGGAGGATCTGTCATTTTGAAATATCTTACTCCATAAAGGGCAGAGGCTCTGCCTCCATAGCCCTCTAAGCTTTTCTATTTTTGTACATAAATGACTCAGAAATGGAGTTCTATCTCCCACTTGCAAATGCAGAGCAATGTGTGATGGTAAACCATGAGCTAAATCAAACATAAGTCAAGCTAAAAGAGTACCCCCTTCCTCCTTTATCTTTGCTTGCATTTCATATGTTCTCCATGGCAATGTATTAGGTTGGCCAAAAAGTTTATTTTTTGCCTAAAATAAAAGACATATTTTCATCAATAACTTTATTGATTTAGATGTTTTGAGTATGTTGGCTTATGTCTTGAATGGTATAATGTTGATCACTCTCAATCAATGTCTCAATTTGGTCGCTATCAACTTCAACTGATCTACCTGACCATGGAGCATTGTCCAGTGAGAAATCTCCAGCACAAAATTTTGCAAACCCACTTTGACACATTCAGTCAGTCACAGCATCTTCTCCATACACTGCACAAAATCTCTGTTGCACTTTACTGGTGTTTTTACTTTTCCTGAAATAATAAAGCATAATAATCAGAAAATGTTACTTATTTTCTTCCATATTCAATGTTAAAATGGCTACACAAAAAATTCACTTACTTTGATGTTTTTTAAAATGGACACTGATATAACAGCTGTCACAATACAATCTAACAAAATTGTTTTGAATGAAGTTAAAGACAACTAAGTACTACTAGAGCCATCTTATGGAAAAAACAAAAGAGGTTTTTGGCCAACCCATGGTTATGGGCACATGTTCCAAAATACATCACACTGAACTCAGATAAGAAGAGGTCTTCATTGGTCTTGCTCCTACCAATGTTAGAGTTAAGCTTTCCATCCCTTTGTTCTCTCCTAAAGGGACCAGTTTTGTCTCAGGGGACTGGATACAGGTGCTGCTATGTCTGTCCCTTTTCTTGAATTTCCCGCAATTGCTTATTTCCTAGGCATTCCAGTTTGGCAAGATTTTCCTTAAACAATTTGCTATCTGAAACTGGTGGTAAGATTTCCTCATGATGACCCTTTGCAGACACCAGTCCCCTTGTGAAATAAAAGGAAGAGATGGTTACATTCTGAGTCATCAGATTACTGTCATAATGGAATGGGAAAACTAAGAAAACACTTGCCTGTATGAGGTATGTGATCCTTGCCAGTTTGTGCCTTGAACAACTCACTGTTAATGTTAAGTACCTGACCAGCTGGAGAATGTGAAAGAAACAAGCTATTCCAAAAGGTTGAACAGAAAAAGAACAGATTTTTCAATTCTGCTTAGGAAAGGTCTGAGGACATCAGCTGAACCTTCTGGAAGTAACAGCTGGGCTATCATTTTATAGTGTTCTCATTATCTACAGTCTTGGCTAGAGACTCATATTATTGGAAGGACAGAGGGAGAGAGAAAAAAGTGAAAAGGGGGGGTAGTTTTTAAAACTTCAAGAGTGATTATGAGTTTATCATATCTACTGATCAGAATTATAATAATCTTCAACTTAAAATATATACATATGAATATGTTTTACATAAAATAATTTAAGTAAAAATGTCAGTGTTTTTAAAATGAAAAGAACGTACAGCAATAACAATATTAGATTTGCCCGTCCCCAAGAATTGTGGCAGTACACACCTACTGGACCCATAATGCAGGAGGGAAAGTACAGTGCTCTAGCCCCTCCTGTCCATCTCATGACCTGCTAAACACACTCTCCCCACCTTCTGCTGGCCCAATCTGTTTTGGTTAATACCCCCTAACCAGCATCCCCAGGTCTGCCTGGTCCTCAGTCATTGCCAATCAGTTCAACTACTAATTTTTTCCAGGCTTTTTCCAGCTTTAAATCCATTTTCTCTATTATCTGGTTCATCCTTTTTTCAGTTCCATGTCCTGCAGTCTCAGAGCTAAGGTCTGTTAGTTTTCTTCATGTCCCCAAACAGCTCTCTCCACTGTAATCTCTGTTTAAAGCTCACATATGAATGAGAAATGTTTACTCCCTGTATTTGAATCATAGACTAAAACAACCTCTTGGAGTGAAAGCACTTTGTGAAACTAAGGACTAACATTTGCTGATGTGTGTTGCGTCCCAGAGGAGGGACAGAACAGAGGCTGCCTCACAGTGAGCTCTCAGTGTTCTGCTGTCATTATTGGTACTATTGTTGCCACCCAGGCACTGTGTAATGTGTCTGTCCCTTAGAGCATCTCTTGTCCAGAAGGTGAAAAAGAGAGTGGGGACTAACGAACAAAGAACTGCCCCTGTGGTTGAGTGGAATTCTTAGGCTCTCTGTGTGTTCAAGCAAAATTTAAAATGTTTTTATTATTAATATTGACTCTGAGGAGGAGGATTATAAAATCCTGAATAAACAAGAACTTGGGACTGCTAAATTTCATTATTTTTTCAACCCAAACATTTATATTACAAGTACTTCTGATAATTATTAAGGTTTACACATATGTAGAGTTACCTGAAAGTTTTCAAGATTTGCTTCTACTGCAGCTGGTCATTAAAACTGGGTTTCCAAGAAGCTTCCCTGAATTAAAGGCTCTAGTCTGAGGCCTTAGAATCTCCTTCACTCAAAATCCAGGCTGAATGTGGCAATACCTAGTTTCCCAGATTTCCTGTTTATTTTTTCTCCCTCAAAATTCCCTAACAGAAATCATTAAAAATAGATTCAGAATCTTTGGTTTAGTACCTCTATTCTCTGTATCCTAAAGTGTTAAATATTGTAGTTTCTAGGCAACATTATTACTGTCATAGGGCATTTTTGTAAAGAACATATAGTTTCTGATACGGCCAGATGGATGCTATTCTTTGTTCATGGAGAATGTTAGTGTTGCTTTTTGGACCCAGTATTTAACAACCTCATCCCAAACCATAATACTATTTTCTTTTATTACTAAATATTTTGAACCAGAGACATGTACAGTCCCCAGCACCCTCACCTCACCTCTCGACCTTACCTCCTCCGAGAGAGGCATTCTATCTGGCACCCTTACCCTCTTCCCAGAGCATGCAGCCCACCCTAAGCCTCATCCAGTCTCAGGGAAGGGGTGAGGCTGAGGGGTGAAGCAACACAGCCCGACGTACAATGTACCCAGCGGTGAATGTAGAAATAAGTCCCATCCCCTAATGGCGTCAACTGGGCCACATAAGATGCAGTGCACCTGGCCTGCAGGCTTCCTATAATTCAGACCAGAGTTTGAGTCATCAGGTGATGAAGTTTCTGCCCACATGCCCTCTATTAGATGAAGGCCTGCTAGTCACAGGATGACATCCACATCACCCCTGCCTACCCCAAGCCCACAGATTACCATTCTGATCTGGGTATTTTATTGTGTTGCATTCTTCCCAATAATCTTATTTTTGCACAGTAAAAAGCTCTGTTAGCCCTGTGTTGATCATAGCTACAGGAGGAGGCTGACATTCCAATCACTGCCCTGTCACTTAAGCTGTTTACATTTTCTGGACATGAACTGAAGAGCAGAGAGGCTGAGAGGGATGACACCTGAGAGGAGCTAGGCTGAACCAGAATGGAACTGCTTCAAGTCCTTTGCATGTCTCCACTTAATCAATGTAAAGAACAAAGTCCCTGCAGTCGCCTTCAGGGCCCTACATAATCTGGGCCCTGTGATCTGACTCACTTGGTATCATTGCCCTTCACTTGCTCTGCCTCAGCCTTGTAGCACTTTCCTGAAAGGCAGGGCCTTTGCACTTGCTTTTTGCTTGGTCTGCAAAGCTATTCTCCTGGATTGCCATGTGGCTTGCTCCCTCATGGCCTTTGGGTCTTTATTCAAATGTACTTTTCTTTAGACCTTCCCTGACCACCCTAATTTATAACTGCAACCTCTGCCCCCAGCACTCCCCATCCCCTTCCTTGCTTTATGTTTCCCTGCAGTGTTCATTTTTGTACCTCTTTATGTCAGTCTGTCTGCATGTATATATGTATTGATCAATGGGTTCTCTTCTAGTAAATAAAAGCCCCATGAAGGCAGGATTTTGTTCATTGCTGTATTCTAAGTACTTGACAAGTACCTGACACATAGGGTACCTTTTGTAAATATTAGTTAGATAAATAGATGAATGAATTATGGTGAATCTTGGCTTTCATTAGGTATAAGCAATATAGTTTCCTTATTTTCAATTTTTCTAGACAGGGAAATTCATCAAGGGTAGCTTTTACTGGTAAACAAAACAAGCTTGTTTACCAGTAAGAACAAGTGTTCTGTACATAAGAAAGAGTAAAATAATATTTGAAGTAACACTTTAGAAAACATGTTAAGCTGTAAAGAAATGGAGCCACACTAAGCTCTGACACATGATTTCTCAGCTTCAGCCATATTGCTGTTCAGAGGCTGGGTAAGTCTTTGTTGTCCTGGGTGACTTGGGATGTTTAGCAGCATACCTGACTTCTACACAGTAGTCTCTAGTAGCACTCCCAAATGTGACAACCAGAAATGTCCCCAAACATTACCAAATGTTCCTTTAATTGAGAACCACTGCTCCAACAGGACTTTAGTTCAATAAAACAGACTTTAATTGACGTTAAATGATAGCTATCATAAGTACATACAATTCTTTCTGTGGTCAGTAAAATCATGATACCCAGTTTACAGACACTTTAAAAACTAAACAAGACAAAGGAGTCATGATAATCAGTATCTAGTTAACATGAAACACATATGGAACTAACTTTAATTTTTAGAAATCTCTCTTTTCATTTTAAAATAATTCAAAGATAAAATAACCTATTGCTTTCATTATTTGAGAGAAGAAAGATACAATAACAAAACAAAAACAAAACAGGAAAACTCATTCCATATAAGAAGTATTGCTTATACTGTGATGTTATAGAGTCCAACCATGTTCATTCAGGTCTCTGCTTGAAAATGATTTATTTCCATGACTTTTTTATGGCTCTAAATACATTTTTTAAAATGGAAATATCTTCATGTCACAAAGCTAGATGCTTACAGGTTTGTGGAAAGCACTCTCTTCACACACAAGAATTTAAATAATGAATACAATACTCATCATCATGGACCCAGGCATTACTAGCTCACAAAATGATCCATTTTCTTTTCTATTAGTTTCTAAAATCCAGGCACAGCCTAAGTTGCTGATTCCAAAGTGGAAGAAACTGAAATGTGTAATTTCCCTGAAGAGTTAACCTTGTGGATGAAAAGAGGTTGGTGATGCCTGAAAGGAATCCAGGGGATTTCTATTATAGTGCATCATTTCCCACTGGCTTTGACCTGTGCGAAAACTGTGGTCTTCAGCTATTTTTATTATGAACGAAGTTTGTAATAAAAATTTCTTATTACCGAGAATCTTAGAGCGCTTGCCTAACCTATCTCAGCACTCAAGGCAGTCATGCCCTTTATAATATCAATGACATGGTTATCTAGTCTATGTAAAATATCTCCATCTCCAGGGGCTCATTGCTCCTTAGGAAGCCTATCTCATGAGCAGAGTTTTAATTACTAGACTATCTTTCAGCCAAAAGTTGCTGTTTATTCTAGAGCAATGCACAATAAATTTCCCTTGCCATGTGAAAGGTTTTCAAATGTTTGAAATGCATTATCACTTCCTCTTAAATTTTTCCACTCAGCTAAAAAGGAAATATTATATTGAATGTAATATCTATGATGATTTTCTTTAAGTATTTTTATTTGTTTTGCAGTAAAGAATTTCTCCCTTGTAATTTTCAATTTTAATACCATGATTACCATAAATGAGTTAACTCAGTTTACAGACAAAAGCTAATGGTTATTGTCAACTGAAATATGGGTTCTGTTTACAAATTAGTAATACACTTTAATATTCTTCATTATTTGAATTATCAAAAACAGATACAGTAAGCAAACAAATCAAGTCTATCCACTTTCACATAAAACTAGCAAATGAGAAAATATTCTCTTAAAAGTAATTGTCAAACTTCCAGTCAAGATGGAGGCATAGGTAGATATGCTTTGCCTTCTCATGCAACCATAGAAAGAATATACAACTAGATCTCAAAACAAATAAAACCCAGAACCATCATAATATCAAGCTGTATGGAAGTCCAACAACCAAGATTTTAAAGAAGCCATATTCATCCAGACAGGTAAGAGGAGCAGAGAACAGAGGTGGACAGAGAGGTTTGGAGACACAGTATGGCACTAGAGATGTCAGTGGAGGAATAGATGGTCCCGCACTCATGTATGGTGGATAAAAATTGAGAGGGACACCTTGGGAGTGAGTAATCCCAGCCCCAGGCCACACCTCATAGCAAGGTTCCAGGGCCAGGAAGATAAATCCCCATAACTTCTGGCTGTAAAAACTGGTGGGGGTTGGGGTGGCAGAAGAAACTGGCGGATTTTCAGGACACTTGGCTTAAAGGACTCACATTGACTTAGAACATATACAAACTTACCTACTCTGGGATTCACCACCAGGGCAACAACTGTAAGGGCACCAGTCACCTACAGAAAGTGGGTGAAGTGACTGGAAATGGGGTGAATGTTGGGAAAACCTCCAGAAACCAGGCAGTGGGATTGTTCCCTCTCTAAGCCCTTCCTCCACACAGAGCGACAAAGCAGTGAAGCTGGATGTCCTATCCTGGTGATTACCTAAGGCTCTGCCCCACACAATTTTTAGGTGCCTTTTCTGTAATTGGCCATGCTACTAAGATGGGGAGTCAAAGCAGATCTACCTTATACATAGAAACAAACACAGGGAGGCTGCCAAACTGAAGAGGCAAAGAAATATGGCTCAAATGAAAGAACAGAACAAAACCCCAGAAAAGGAACTAAATAAAATGGAGATAACCAACCTATCAGATTAAAAATTCAAAACACTGGTGATGAGGATGCTCAAAGAACTCATTGAGTATGGCAAAAACATAAGGGAAGAAATGAAAGTTACACTAAGGAAAATGAAAAATATATATGGAACCATTAGTGAAGGGAAGGAATCAGGGATTCAAATAAAGAATTTGGAACACAAGGAAGAATTAACCATTCAACTAGAACAGCAAGAAAAAAAAATTCAAGAAAATGAGGAAAATATAAGGACCCTCTGGGACATCTCCAAATATACCAACATCTGAATGATAGGGATGCCAGAAGGAGAAGAGGAAGAGCAAAAAATTGAAAACTTATCTGAAAAAAGGATAAAAGAAAACTTCCCTAATTTGGCAAAGGAAATAGACATACAAGTCCAGGAAGCACAGAGTCCCAAACAAGCTGGATCCAAAGAGGACCACACCAAGACACATCATAATTAAAATGTCAAAGGTCAAAGATAAAGAGAGAATCTTAAAAGCAGCAAGAGAAAAGAAGAGTTACCTACAAAGAAGTTCCCATAAGACTGTCAGCTGATTTCTCAAAACACTTTGCAAGGAAGAAGGGACTGGCAAGAAGTATTCCAAGTAATGAAAAGCAAGGACCTACGACCTATGTTACTCTATCCAGCAAAGTTGTCATTTAAAATGGAAGGGCAGATAAAGTGCTTCTCAGACAAGGTAAAACTAAAGGAGTTCATCATCACCAAGCACTTATTGTATGACATGTTAAAGGGACGTATTTAAGAAAAAGATCAAAACTATGAATATTGGAATGGCAAAAAAGTATGTAACTATCAACGATTGAATCTAAAAAGCAGACTAAATAAACAAGCAGAACAGAAACAGAATCATCAATATGAAGATCATTTGGAGGGTTATCAGATGGGAAGGGGAAGGGGGAGAAAGGGGGGAAATGGTATAGGGACTAAGAAGCTTAATTGGTAGGTACAAAATAGACAGGGGGGTGTTAAGAATAGTATAAGAAATAGAGAAGCCAAATAATTGATGTGGACAACCCATGGCCATGACTTAAGTGGGGGGTTGCTGGAAGGAAAGGGGTACCAGGATGAGGGGGGCAGCGGTGAAAAAATTGGGACAACCATGATAGCATAATCAATAAAATATATATTTTTAAAAAGTAACTAACTATTAAAATAGATTATGCATTGTGTATTTTTTGATTAACTATTATTGAGCATGTGTAGAAGTAGAGCACAGGAGATTATGCCACTTACTGTGTGACTGTGGACAAGTTATTCATTTTAAGTTGATTCATCTCTAAGATGTGGATGACAGCAGTACCTATCTCATAAGATTGTTTTGAAGATTAAATTAATTATACATGTAAAAGTCTCAGAACAGTGCCTGATAACACAGTAAATACTCAATACACTTTATTATTAATAGTCTAATATTCTAATTCTTGTATATCTGTACTCTATATAATGATCATTAATATCTTTGTTTAAATGCAGTTAGCAATGTGTATGTGTTTATTTATTTATTTACAAAGAAAATTATGCTCTCGGTTATAGGAGATAAGAAGGTAGGAGTCAAAAATATTTTTCAGGTAAGAAATATTCAGGCAGTTTCTGTTTTAACTCTGTTGTGGTTTTCTGTGTTGAGGGTTCATGTTTAGATCCATTTCTCCAAATGTGTTTGTACTTGCTTTTTAATAACATTTTTTAAATAACTCGGTACTTAATTTTATGAGGGAAAGAGAAAGAGACACAGAGAGAGAGACAGAGAGAGAAAAAGAGAGAGGCCAGTCCTAGTTAGATCATATATATTAGATTACATAACTATTTATACTTTATAATTGTTCTATTTTACTATTAGTCATTATTGTTAATCTCTTACTGCACCTAATTTATTTTTTATATTTTAAAGATTTTATTTATTTCTTTTAGAAAGAGGGGAAAGGAGGGAGAGAGAGAGGGAGAGAAACATCAGTGTGGCAGAGAAACATCAATTGGCTGCCTCTCATACACTTCCAACCAGTGACCTGTCCCTCTACCCAGGCACATGCCCTGACTGGGAATAAACTGGTGACCCTTTGCAGTATGATGCCCATCCCTCTGAGCCACACCAGTCAGGACTTACTATGCATAATTTGCAAATTAAACTTTATCATAAATACAAGTGTACAGGAAAAAGCATAGTGTATATAGGACTCAGTACTGTGTGAGGTTTCAGGCATCCACCAGGATCTTAGAAGTATACCCCACAGGAAAGGGGAGACTATTGTAACTAATGGTTTTTAATAAACAATTGGCTAAGTGTGTCAAATCATGACCCAGAGCCACAGTGCTGAATGATTTCACATGCCTTAAAGAGAGGAGCACACTTGTAGGGGAAAGAAAAATTCACTGAATGCATATTTAATGAGAAGGGAGTTGTGAAACTATAAAAATTCTAGAAAACATAGGCAGTAAAATTCAGATGTCTGTTGTAGCAATATTTTTGCCAATATATCTCCTCAGACAAGAAAACAAAAGAAAAAATAAATGAGACTACATCAAACTAAAAAGCTTTTGCACAGCAAAAGAAACTATCAACAAAATGAAAAGGCAACCCATGGAATGGGAGAACATATTCATCAATGATACATCTGAAAAGGGATTAATTTCCAAAATATATAAAGAACTTCTACAAATTTAATGCTAAGAAGAAAAATAACCAAATTAAAAATAGGCTCAGTATAATTATTTTGAGATTCATCCAAAAAAAAAAAAAAAAGGCAGAGGACCTGAATAGACACTTCTCCAAAGAGGACATACTGATGGCCAATAGACATATGAAAAAATGTTCAATGTCACTAATCATTAGAGATGCAAATTAAAACTACAATAAGATATCACCTCACACCTGTCAGAATGGCTATCATTAATAAATCAGCAAAAAATTGTTGTCAAGGATGTGGAGAAAAGGGAACCCTCATGCACTGTTGGTGGGAATACCAACTGATGAAGGGATTGTGGAAAACAGTATGGAGTTTCCACAAAAAAATAAAAAATGAAACTACCTTTGACCCAGCAACCCCAATTCTGGGAAAATATCCAAAGAAAGCCAAAACACTAATTGGAAGGAATATATGCACCCCTGTGTTCACTGCAGTGTTACTTACAATGGCCAAGATCTAGAAAGAGCCTAAGTGCCCATCAGTAGATGAGTGGATTAAAAAGCTGTGGTACATTTACACAATGGAATACTATGTGGCTATAAAAAAAGAAGGAAATCTATTTTGCAACAGCATGGATGGACCTATTATAATGCTAAGTGAAATAAGCCAGTCAGAGAAAGACAAATACCAAATGATCTCACTTATATGCAGAATCTAATGAACAAAATCATTAAACAAATAAAATAATAGAAACAGAAGCAAAGATACATAGAACAGACTGACAGCTGTTAGAGGGGAGAGGGGTTGGGGGAACTGAGTGAAAAAAAGGTGAAGGGATTAAGGAAACAAATATATGACACGTAGACATGGACAACAGCTGGGTGATTCCCACAGGGAAAGGGGGGTGGGAGAGGTGACAGTGGGCGAAGGGGGCATAAACGGGGACAGAAAAAGACTTTACTTTGGGTGAGAGACACACAATACAATATGCAGATGTTTTGTTAAGCTGTACACTTGAAACCTGTATGGTTTTGTTAAGCAATGTTACCCCAATAAATTCAATTTAAGAACATTGAACGTAAACTTGAACTGAAAAAGAAGTTAATGGGCAATGGTAATCTTTTCAAGCATGTCATTTTAGAATGCAAGTTTGACTGGCAGATGACAAGAAACAAATCTATATATGGATATACAGCAGGTGGCAGGGAAGGATTAAGGGAACTTGACAAGGATACAAACACAAAGACAAAGAGAAAGAATATTGTTGTCAAGGTAAACAGAGCAGTGAGTAGGCTGCTTTGAGGTTTGCTTGTGTGTTTGTTACTAAAGTAAAAGAGGAATGAACCAGCCATTCTCTTGAATTTTCTTTTGGTTTTTGTAAATGTGTTAATCGTGTTAATTTTGTTAGTCTATTAATGTGTCTGACTCCAAAATTATATTATGTTGCAAACTGGTTGATCAACAAACAGAAATATACAAAATTTAAAATGCAAATTAAACTAACTTCTTAGGCAGGTCAACATTAATTTGAAAATATGAATTTATATATTCTTGAAAATAAGAGAGCTCCAAATTTATCAAAAAGGAAAAACCCTCATGTGCATTTCAAGTTGGAAAAATAATTAAAACAGAATTTTACTTCAGGGCGTGCAGTCTACTGGGCAATGAGAACGAGGTTATGTTGTTGCATTAAACCTGAAGGTTTTTTTTCCATTATTTATAAGTATTAATTCTATGGTGAGAGTATATGTGGTTCTGCCCAGATCATAAAACATAGAGTTCTTTCCCAAATAATATTACTTTAAATAAAATGGAGTAAGAGCATTTTATAGAGTGCCTGTTAGAGCATTCTATCAGTTATAAGGTAGGGTAGATGTGGTTAAACAATGCATTTTGAATAAGGAAAGAAACACCTGTAGATGTCATCTGTAGAAAGCTAGTGTCCACCCTAAGCCTATGTCTGGATTTAGATAAAATTTCTGCATCGCTGTAGAGGAATATTTCCTCACCATGGATATATAAAAGTTTGCATAAATGATGTGAAAAGAAGTCCACTATTCAATTAATCATATATTGCTTCCTGCAGCCCAGGGAGTTTTCCTTAGAGATATGATTATAAGAACTGGGCAGATTTTACTGCACTGCACTTGGAGTGCTGGAGGAATCATGCTCCCGAGGTACAATCTGGCTGTCAACATTTTGAACTTCCTGCCAAGCTCAGTGAATTTTATTTGTGGTACATTATTTGGGCTTCTGCCGTTTGTTTGATAGATAGACCTGATCAACATTATCTAATCTCAACAGAACAGGCTCTTTTAATCTCCCTTGCTGCGTAAGTCTGAGTTCTCCAGACAATTCTTTATTCCAGTCTAATTCATTTCTTCATCGTCCTTAAGTTACTTCTTTATAAGAGAATAACAACAAAAAATACATTAGATACTTTAAAATTAACATTATAATCTCCACTGAGGGAGAGGTAGAGAAGGAAAAGAACTAACATTTCCAAGTGTCTGCTATATGCCAGGCACCGCGGTACACTCCTTTTTTAAAATGATGTATTTATTGTTGTTTTTTTAATTACTTTATTTATTTACTTTTAGAGAGAGGGGAAGGGAGTGAGAAAGAGAAAGAGAGAAACATGTGAGAGATACACCAATTAGTTGCCTCTCACACACCCCCAACTGGGCACCTGGCCCACAACCGTGGCATGTGCCCTGACTGGGAATCAAATCAGTGGCCTTTTAATTTGCAGGCCGAAGGGCCGCACTCAAGCCACTGAGCCACACCAGCCAGTGTTCTATGGTGCACTCTAAATATTTGGATGCATTGATGTCAATATGAAGCACGTAAATACACCTGTAATATATATCCATGTTTATTTACTTCAGATTTAGTTAGTAAAAGCCTTGTGTGGCTGGAAGATATAGAGAGATGGAAAGAACATCACTCCCATTCTTACAATGGGAAAAACCTGGACAAACTGCAAATTAATGACTTCTTTTGAACCTATCAGATAACTGAGGTCAAAGGGCAAACAACCAACTTAAGAGACAGGTACTTGCAGGATGAAAACAGGACCTGAGCACTTGCCTATATGGAGCAGACACTACTGAATGCCATGTAAACCAGTGGGAAGATTAAACCAGAAATGTTAAACTGTTAATGGTCAAGTGCAAGCTAGCTGGGAGAATGTGAAGCCCCTGGGGTCCACAGACATGGGGGAAGGTGTCCTATGTCCTTGATGCATTTCCCTCCAACAACCTCACTAAGCTCTAGGGTGACCAAATGTCCTGTCCTGGTTTTCCTGTAACTGAAAACTTCCAGGTTTATAACCAAGACAAGGTGGTGACCTCACTGGGATTTCACAGGAAAGATGGGGGGCAGAAACCTGAAAAAGCTTCTGTATGCTGCCTCCTGAGTTAGAACAGCAGCACTACCCATATGAACCCCTACCAACCAGGAGACAGGAACAGAGGTGCCACCAAATTTGTCCTCCAAGACGCATCTTCCTTTTCTCCTGAGGCAGCATTGTGTGTAGAATAAATACGAGCTTTAAAAAAATCTGTGGACACTTTACATCTCAAAAACACCCTTACAAACAAACTCAGGGGAAGTATTTTTTCTGAAAGGATTAAAATCAATTTCCTCACAAGGTGACTTCCTAAAACAGAATAGAACAGCAAACAGTAATGCAATTGCTATCTTACCCACATGAATTTGACTTCCCTGACTTTTCTGTTCTCAAACAGTCAAAGAGCACAGTTTGTCATCTAAAACTCTTCCCTATACTGGCTTACTCAGCTAAATTTCAAGTAGAAACACAAATTTTGAAGTTCAAACTAGAGTCAAGGGAATTCAAATCACATTGAAATCAAACAATGACACCTCTAACTTCCTCAGTTCCAAAAAGCAGTCTTACCAGTCTGGTTCAATGGCAAATGTCCTTGATATTTATCTTTCCTTTCATTCATGACTCTGAATTTCAAGGAGGAATTAAGATTCCACTCTTAAAAATACGAATGGAAATCATTACAGAAGGAAAACATGTGACATGTAACATATCTGCAAATCAATTCATTGTTTTTATTGTTTTGTTCTGTGTAAACACAGTGCATTTATCCTAAATAATAGTGTTATCTATGTATTGAAGCTTAATTTCAGGCAGTTCCTCTTCCATTTAATTTACTAACTTAGAAGTTCCTGAACTAAGCCTGGCCATTCTTGGTCCCTATAGACATTGTAAGTTCAGGAGGAAAAGAAGATAAAATATTTAGAAGTCTCCTGTAATTAAAAATGCATGCGACATACAGAAGAGTCCTGACATAGGTGTCCTATATCCCACTGGGCACAGCTCTTTCTACTCTATGTTCAGTAACATCACACTGTCAGCTTGGAGTCTTTACACTATGAAAATTAGCAAATGCTACACCCAGATATACTAACATGTAAATACGTTTTATGTATCATCTCTTATAACATATGCTCCCACCTAGAAGGATGGGGTGGGATTTCAAAGTCATGAAGGAGTTATAGAGAGGGAGATGGACTCGGGGTGCCTCTACTGGAAGGTTGTTCTAGTTCTAAACCTATTTCTAGAAGTATTTTTCACTCTAGTTAATGATGAGTCATAAATTATCTCCAATAAACTTTTTTTACCAAAAATAAGATAACTTTAGTAAATTAAGGACAATATTGGGTTAATTGTGGCCCAAATGTATGTCCACATCCAAGTCCCTGGAATCTTTGAATGTGTCCTTTTAGAAAAAGGGGTCTTTGCAGATGTAATTGGTTAAGGAATTTAGGATAAAATAATTCCACGGGATTACTTGGTGAGCCCTAAATTCAATGATAAGTATCCCTGTAAGAGACAGAAGAGAAGAAGGCATGGGGAGAAGTACATGTGATGATGGAGGCAGAGATTGAAGCCATGCGGCCACAAGCCAGACAAGCCAAGAAACTCTTGGAGTGGAGCCATCAAGAGATAGAAGAATCGAGGAAACCTCCTCCAGAGTCTCCAGAGGGCGCATGGCCCTGCGGACACTTTATTTCAGCCTCCGGCCTCCAGACTGTGTGAGCATGAATTTCAGTTGTTCTAAGCCACCTGCTTGTAGTAATTTGCTGTGGCAGCCACAGGAAACGAGGCCAAAGACCCACGGGGCATTAAGATTTATTTTAATTATTTTTTGAAGGCACATAACATCAAGACTCACTAATTCAAAAGACACGCATCCTCATTTATCCTCTACTTTTGTACTTATTTCCTCCACAAAATAGCGCTGACACTCCTCTGTCATCAATATGGCCATTTCGTGAGCCACCCACTTCCCAGATCTGTGTTCTACTTCATCTCTACATATAGCTGACATGAATCATTTAATCTGGCATCCTCCCCACACTCAGCAAATGTTAGTTCTTTTCCAATCTGGGGTTTTCCCAGCAGCTAACAGGGTAGGATCTGTATCAAAGTCTAACAATAAACACAGAGAGAAATAGCACTTTAAAGAGGAAATGCTAAACACTACCAAATAAAAGCTAAATAAAATGTGTGATAAGAGCCAGCAGTCACAGGTCTAGAGCACTGTCAGGAGACTTTGAAGAGGGAAAAAGAAACAAAACACTGAAAAAATAAATTTGATGTACATATATTATGGTTGGTGGGAGGGTTATTTGCTCCTTTGCTTTCTTGTTTTCCAAATATTTCATTACATGTTCATATTTCTTGTGTAAATAAAAAACTGGTCTGATTTTATTTCCTCCCTTCCTAAAACTTTGCCTCTTCCCAGTGACATCAGTGGCTTTGCTTCTTCTTGGTCTTCTGGGGGCTTTGTCCTAGGGTCTTTAATTTTCTATTTCTCTTACTCCTTTTTTTTCTCACATTGAAATTGTCCCTAGTGCCACCAAGACTTCTCCAAGATGAATTCTATCCATTCTAACACTCTCTGCCCAACTGTCATCAGAATGTATTTAACAGAATCCCACATACTTTAATTACCTCTGCAAGAGTCTTCACATGTTGTTTCAAAATTCCCTCCTCAAAACATACCTTTGCTTTTTCGTTTTTTATTAATATAAATTTGGGTTCCAGTGTGTGTCTTACTAATCCCTTTACAAAATCTTTCTTCAACTTCTTATTTTATTTTTAAAATTTCCCAAGTTCAAATCCTCTGCTTTGACCAAGCAAACTTTGCTGGGTTCACTTTGTACTCTACTCACCCATCTAACTTCTCCTTCCTTGTTCAAAGCTATCAGTCTGATGACACCTTATTCCAGATCTCAAGTATTGGAAATTCAGTAACTTCACATCAATTTGCCTGTGAGGTTCGCTTAGATTAAATCTATCATATTATTAATTCTAAAATATGGCATCTGTTATTTCTTAAACAAAGACAAATACATATTTGTTATTTTTTAAAACCTTCATTTTCTATAAAAATTGCCGAAAGTAAGGATAAATGCAAAGATCAGCAGACAGACACTAAAATCAATTTTGAGGTCTCTAAAGATCTCAAAAATGTTAAAATAGAAGTTTTCAGTCAGGGCACATTACTAGGTTGCACGTCAGGTCCCCAGTCTGGGGGCATGAGTGAGAGGCAACCACACAGTGAAAAAAGTGAAAAAAAAAAAAAAAAAGAAGTTTTCATAAATTTGGAGTTGACCAATTTAGAACCTGTAATCATTCTAAGCCTGGGTATTCAATTATAACTCTAAAGTGTTATTAAAATATAAAGTTTATTTCAACATATTAACACATTTGCATTGGGAATATGTGCTGATTACAATAGAGACTAATGTTATTCATTATAGTACTGCTTAGTAATTTGTTGATATTGAAGGTAATAGAAGAGAAAAGGTCATTTGGAATATTTCTTAGCCTTTATATTTGGAAACTGAGACCCAGAGAGTTCCAGACTACCCCAAAGCCCATGCAGCTGGTTACTCTGGGGTAAGGTTCAGAATCCAGAATTCCAAGGTCACTTCAATTGGTCTTTATATCACACAGCAGAGTAAATAAAACCCAAAATAAAGTAACTGAAGAGATACTGTAATGAGCTCCAGGTTTATACAGGGAACGGCACTAAGCCCTTTGGTAGAAGTGAGTATGCCAAAAGCTCAGCACTTTTCTTAAAGAAACAGACAATTTTAGTTCAGGAGACAAATCTGAAAACTTAAATTGTGGTTCCAGGAAGTAGTAGAGAAAATTAAAGTACATGGCTAGTATGCTTCTTGGTGTGTTATAGGAACACTAAAGTAAGGTGGGGAGTTGTAAGCATGCTCTTGGGAGGAAGTGGGAGTTGAATTGGATCTTGGAGAATTGATGGGCTTTAAAATAGAAAACAAGAAAGATGATACTGTAGGAAGATGGAACAGTATGAGTAACTATAAATCATATCTATAAAGTAATCCTCCCAAAATAGTGAATGTGTTATCATTTGTTTTAGGTGAGAGATACTGTCCCTAAGAGTGATTATCAGTTAGGAACAGCAATTACATGTTTAATATCTATCCTGGCTGAGTTCAGAGGGAACAAACTATTAATTCAGTTCTTTATTTATTTGTTTTTCACCCTTATGTCCTTTCTTTTCACAAAGTAATTGAAGAAGCATGTGAACATTATACAAATATCATATAAAATACACTATTAAGGATAAATAATTAACCCAGAAGAAAGAGGAAGACTAGCCAACAGAGAAGCAAAGAATTCAAGACTGAATGGCTGTTTATCAGGGGCACAGATTTAACTAGCAAAGAAATGTATCCATCAGTTAAAAACAAATCTGTAATTCCAGAAAGGAATTTTGCCCTGTGTTGGACAAAATAATGTCACCTAATGGTGTACAGGTGATGGTTTAGACTCCATCTTCAAACCAATAGTTGTAATAAAACATGTATGTTCTTATAATTCCCTTTAGTGTAGGATGAGAACAGTACGCTGGGGCATGAAGCAATTTTATGAGGGGCCTCATGTGGTATGCCCTTCCTGCCCCAGATCTCTGATGATCTGAACATCATGATACAATGGTAAAATTTCCAATACATACAGGAATGGATGGATTACAAATTCTTTAGTTTATATTCAAGCATTCCACAAGTTTTATTGAGCATTTCTTATGTGACAGTCACCAGGCAGATGGCAGTGAACAATAGCTATTGAGGAAATGCAGATAACAATAAATAAATGAACAAATAAGATAAATACTATATCATGAATGTTATGGTAAAATCTAAACTGGGGAGGTGACAAAGAATATGAAGGGGTAGGCATTGTTACACTAAAACAGGTCCACGTGAAAGGTTTTTCTGTTGTGACAGAGACATGATTGAGCTGAAGAAGGAAACTATAGGACTATGTGGGAGAAAAGTGGGCATAAGAAATAGTGCAAAGTCTTAAAATGATAGTCTTAATATAATAACAGGAAGACCTCTTTATAAACATTACTTCTTAGAACCGGGCTTTGATGAGGATTTGGTAGAAGGGAGTCCCAAGGTTATATAGTCTCTGATGAGAACTTGCAGTGGAAATATGCTCAGTTCCAGGTTGAACGATATTGCATATACTTAATGATCAGGCAGGTGGAGGGCCAAGACAGGGTGCTTTTATGAAAATGCAGGAGTGAGGGTTAGGTTGGCTTAGAGCACTGATGGACAGAGCTAGTGTCTTCTTAACAAAGAAGTTCTGTGTCTGCTTCAATATATGAACAAACTCAGGGGTGGAGGGATTGGGGATGAGGATATGGAGTAATGCCTGATGACATATACCATAGAGCAAGGCCAACAGTATTTTAGTAAGGATATTAAAAACAAAAATCCCTCATGCTTAAAAATCATATACACAGGCATAAAGAGAAATCCTAAAATATTCAAAGACTGTCTCCGTTTTGCTTCAGTGAATCTTGCAGAACTAACTGACCACAAATTGCAGCCCTAGGTAACTAATCTGAAAGATAAAGCTGATTACTGGATATAAGCCAATTGAATAGTGTAGGCTTCTGTTAAAAATGTTGAGTTTGACTAAAGATATCCTCTCTGGCAAAAAAGTAAAATAAAATAATAGAGGACATGTATCTGTTTTGGACACTTCTATATATTAACAAAACTATGTAATAATATTATAAAATACAATTTATATTTTTAATTTCAATAGCAGGGAGTATGTATCCAGGCCACTGAAAAAGAGTATCAAATCATTTAGATAAAATTTAAAAAGAAACAGGAGGAGCAAATTCCATCTCTGTTTTATGCCATCATCACAACCGTCCTTGAGCTTCTAAAAGATTTAATATGAAGAGTCTGTAAGATTATCAGTAATTTAGTAATTTGCTTCATGTCAGTTGTGAAATAACCAACTCCCAATCAAAGCCAGAAGAGAATAAAAGTAGCAAATAATCATACTTTTCATGAAATATTTCCCCCCAAAATGATAGAGAATATATCAATAAAATGGATTATTTTGGTCTAAAATCTACCTATTCTGAAGTAGTGAATCTGTGTAATTTTTAACAAAAGAAAATAGCCATGAAGAGTAGACACCAATTATAAACTTACAAGTTCAAACCATTCTATGAAAATTTGGGCAATCTTAATTTATACATTTGACAATGAATTTTTAAAATATTGTGTGAAATTAAGCAGAAACAATTGCTTGCTCAGCCAGTGAAAAAGCAAAGTTTGAATACCTATCTGCCAACTCTGGACATGTCTAATGGAGCCCCTCAGTAAGATAACAGCTTCATTGTTCTGGGGTCTACAGATTATGTCAGGGGGAGGAAGAACACATTTTAAAAACAATTGGTCAAAATACATTGATTAGATTTCAATATCTAATATCTTTTAGCAAAGATTAAGTGATTTACTCTAGATTTTTACTGAAACTTGATTAAATCAGAACTTTCTGAGGTGCCAAGAGATTGCATGTCTCTGAATCCTTACTAGAAAGAGCTGTTAAGATTGAAGTGGGGTTGCAGGTAATTCTCTGGGTTTTCTGTCTACATTCCTGCTACGCTGTTTGGGAGTTTTGCTTTACAAACTGTTTACAGGACCAAGATGTTTTCAGTGCTTACAAGTTGTTCAGTACTTTACAAGTTGTTTACCAACCTTTGCTTGACCTTCAGCAGAGCATCAGTCAGGGTGATAGTGGTGGCAGGAGCCAGAGTCACGGTGATCTGGAGGATGACTTGGGCCTCTAAGGTACTAATCACACCACTGCAGGCTGAGCCACCTGCCTGGGACAGGCCTGGCCATGTGTCGAAGGTGGGTAATTTTATACACAATTCATACGAAGGATGGGAGAGATCGAAAAAGATCATCTATTCTAAATTTGTATTATTATTGGAAGGAGCCGGTCCTGTCTCCCACTGCTGGCTCAGAGGAGCCTAGAAGATACCCGAGGCCTAACAGTTACCGCTTTCTCAGTAAAGATTCTCTCATGTTGGTGCCACAGGAGCCATTATCCAGGTACCAATGTCTTCCTGGTCATTGATCGCTCTACTACTGACTGAACTGAGCAAACCCTACCTGAGCATCTGTTCAAAGCTGGGAAATGTCCTCAGCACAAAGGGATGTGAGGAGTGGAGCCCTCGGAACTACAGAGAGCATGTGGCCTGTGCTTGCCATTGGGAGTCAGCAAGCATTTACTGAGCACAGTCCCACATTTTTATAGTAAGTTTTTCATTAATTTTCACAAGGATCCCATGAGATGGTTATTGCTATTATTATTATTATTATTATTATTGCCATTTTTCTCATGAGACAATTCAGATTCAGACAAGTGATTCATCTGCGGTTCAGATTCCAGTTTCAGTGCCTTCACCTAATATCTGCTTATTCTGCATGGCCAGTAAGAAATTCACCCTTCCTCTATAATCTTGATGCCCCAACTATGGCTGTGGACCCCTTCTCAGCATTACCTGGGAGCTGGTTAGAAATTCAGAGTCTCGCCCCTCACCCCCACCGCCAAATCGCTCCATGAATCATCAAAGGCCACTGAGAACAGCTCCTGCTGCAGAACCCCTCTGGCTCCAGCCTGTGAGATCAAGTTCTGCAGAGCGAAAACTAATTTGACTCCATACATTTTGATCTGTAAGCACCACAGCAGCTTATCACAAGGCAATTTCACTTAGAAGGCAGTTTCCTATCACAGACACTGAAAACAATTTTATTTCCCAGCAGACCTTATATTCAATCACTCTGTTTAGCAAACATTTACTACTGTCTGGTATTTGCCAGGCAGTGAGGGAGGAGGTGCAGGTCTCAGTGATTTCCCATGGGAGGCAGCTGTCCATGCTACTTCCGGTTTATCGTGATTCAGACAATTCCTGGTTTTACTGTTGCATATTTATAATAAAATTGCTTCTGCAGCTCTCTTCATGCTGATTTCTTGTTGCTTCATCATTTAGTCAACAAATATATAAAGAGCACATGCAATGCACTGTAAAAGTCCACTACGTTTATACACACTCAGCTTTTGCACTAAAGTATCCCCTGAAGCAACTCTTCAATGAGCACATGTTTTTTACATAAATTTTTGTTGTTGTTTTTAAAGCACTGGCATATTTTTCGTGAATTTTATGGCTAACAGAGTTTTTCCGATTTAAAGACTTTAAAACTTTTTACCAATTGTTTCCTTGGAAATGTGTCCCACAGAGGAATAGACTTAGGAAACAAATACTAAAAATTCCTGGATTTTATTATCTCCATAATAATATAACTTGTATGCTTTTCAAAATCAACAGAAAAAAAGGCAGCAATTTTATAGTGAAGATTTAATAACATTTAACTTATTTAATTTTATCTCAGAACTGACTTTTTATATAACAATTCTATTAGAGTACCTGGCACTAAATACAGATGATGAATTTTAATATTTCATGTTCCCATTACATATTCATTTGCCAAATCCAAAAATGTCATCATAGTCATTTTCTGTAAACTCTGTTCCTCTACGGGAAGCTGTACCTCTATAAATCCCGTGAGGGGTTGAGTCACTCTGAATAGAAGGATCTGATCATATAATTTAATTTAGTATATGTATTAGTCAGTGTTTTCCAGGTAACTGAACCAATAGGATTGTATATAGAAAGAAAGAGATTTATTATAAGGAATCAGCTCATGTGATTATGAGACTGACAAGTCCAAAAGCAGCAGCTGAAGACCCAGGAGAGTCAATGTTCTAGCTTAACTCTGAAGGCAGTCTGCTGAGGGTATTCTCTCCTGCTAGGGAAAGCCCAGCCTTTTCTATTCGGGCCATGAACCAAATATATGAGACCCATCCACATTACCAAAGGCAATTTGCTTTCCTGAGTTCGCCAATAAAAACATTAATCTCATCCAAAATTTCCCTCCAAGTTGACACATAAAATTATCACAACAGGGAGTATTACAAGATGCACAGCCATGAGGCACAGGAAATATTTCCTCTTAGCTCTGCACTTTACCTCTTCTTAGAAGCTTTTAGAGAGTCATTAGATACTGGAGACTTAGGCTAACAAATTAAGTTAATGCCACCCTGAAATATGTTTAAAATAACTTTTTAAAAAATATTTTTATTGAATTTATTTGGGTGATATTGGTTAATAAAACCATACAGATTTCAAGAGTACAACTCTATAACACACCATCTATATACTGCATCCTGTATATAGAAGGTTGTCTCCTTCCTTCACTATCTACCCCTCTTTACTCTCTTCTACTTCTCCTCATCCCCTAAAATAACTTTTCTTAAGAGAAGATCATGAAGCCCGAGAAGTTTGTAAGAGGTATTTATTTTTTAAATCAAATTTCTTGAGGTGATTTACATAAAATTAAGTACAACTAAGTGTACAGTTCAAAGAGTTTTGATAAATATATACATCCAATCATTTCTATCACTACAGAAAATTCTCTATTTATTGACCATTTTCTTTCTGCTAGGTATCATGTTTAGTGATATATAAAATGTCTGAATACTCATTAAATGTTTTGAAGTAGGCCATACAGAGTGTGTCAAAAGGAGGTTTACAGTGGTTTGTATGGAAAATGATACAATCATTAATAAATAATAATATAAGATAAAACTCTGCATTTTATGTACTCACCACTGTAAATCTTCTTTTGACCCACCCTGTATTATTCCTATTCTAAAATAATATAGGAAGGGTTCTGAGGTCGCAGCATTTGCTCAATCATCCAGCTCAGAGAAAATGTTGGTATTCGAACCTTGGCATGCCTGACTCTGATTCCTTAATCATCCAAGGGTACTGACTCACCAAATACTTCTGCAGCACAATTCTCATTGCAGTATCAAATCTAGCTAGTTCCACAGTCGGGTCCCATGCAGCACCCCTCCTTCCTTCAATTAATCTCTCACATAGTTATGTACTTGTCTGTGACCCTTACTAGGTTATATGCTCTGATAAGGGTATGATCATATCATATTAATATCTTCTACCTCCTTGACTCTAGAGACTACGCCAGTGATCAGCACAGTGGCAATTCAATAAAAATTTGCTAAATATATAAAACACTGTTATAATTTTGTATACTTCTAGCTTTCAATAAATTTTCCTATGTGAGTTTTCCTGTTGTCAAATGGTACCGAGAAGCATTTTAATTACTCTTATAAAGTGTCTGGATTTGCACAGCACTGCAAATCATAGACATGCTCCTAAAGAAAACAGAATAATCCCAAGCTGAACTTGGCATAATAAGAAAATTACAATTAGAACCTCTAATTATTAAACATTTACTACTAAACAGGTCTGCTAAGTAATTTATTTGCCTATGTCCATTTAGCAGTCAAAAGCAGTTTCTAAAATCAGATATCTTAGGTTCAAATCCTACCTCTACTTCTTATTAGCTGTTTCTTATGGAAATTATTTTGTTCCTACATGTTTCAGTGTCTTCATATTTGCAATGGAATAATAATAGAACCTATATAATTCATGAGACTTAAAAAACTGAAAATGTTTAGAAAAGTGCCTGGCACATGTAAGGCAATTTTATTGTTCTTACTATCTTAATTTTTTAAATAGTCAATTAAAACCTAGATTTCTTTTTTTCTTAATTAACTTATAAAATCAAGGAGAATACAGTAGTTCATACCCCACGGGAAATTTAAGTTGAGATTTCAGTATAATTTTTCCCTGAACAGACTTTTGAAAGAATGACAGCACACACTCATGCATGAAATACATCTCTGAACCACAGAACTGCGCTAATGTAAAGCAACTCCACTAACAGAGTTATAAACCTGAGTCAAAATGCTAATAGAAGCATTATTCATAACAGACAAAGGTGGAAACAACCATATCTGGTAGACTCATATAGTGGAATATAATTTGGCAATAAAAAATAATAAGGCCTTGCAGACGCTGCTGCCACCCCGGATATTCCCGCATCCAGCCATGGCCAACCCAACCGTGTTCTTTGACGTCGCTGCCGACGATGAGCCCTTGGGCCCCATCTCCTTCAAGCTGTTTGCAGACAAAGTTTCAAAGACGGCAGAAAACTTGTGCTCTCAGCGCCAGGGAGAAAGGGTTTGGTTATAAAGGTTCCTGCTTTCACAGAGTTAATCCGGGATTTATGTGCCAGGGTGGGGACTTCACACGCCACAACGACACAGGCGGCAAGTCCATCTACGGGGAGAAATTCGATGATGAGAATTTCATCCTGAAGCACACAGGTCCTGGCATCTTGTCCATGGCGAATGCTGGACCCAACACAAACGGTTCCCAGCTCTTCATCTGCACGGTCATTACTGAGTGGCTGGATGGCAAGCATGTGGTCCTCGGCTAGGTGAAAGACGGCATGGGTGTTGTGACAGCCCTGGGGCACTGTGGGTCCAAGAATAACAAGACCAGCAAGAAGATCACCATTACCGGCTGTGGACAACTCTAATACATTTGATGTGGGTTTTATCTTAACCACCAGACCATTCCTTCTGTAGCTCAGGAGAGCACCCCTTCACCCCTCTCTGCTTGGAATGTTCTGTAATCTTTGTGCTCTTGCCACAGTTCATTGGGTTCCATGCTTCCCTTACCCCTTCCAAGTCTAGCTGGATCGCAAAGTTAAGTTTATGGTTATGAAATAAAAACTAAACAAACAAACAAGAAAAAGAAATAAGGTATCAGTATACACACTGCAATAAGGATGAACACTGAAAACATAAGGCTGAGTGAAAGAAGCCAGCCACAAAGTACCAATATTGCACAATTACTTTCATATACAATGTCCAGAATAGGCAAGTCAGTAGAAATAGAAAGTGGATGAGTGGTTGCCTAGGGCTAGGAAGGATGGGGGTTGATGGAGGGTGATAGCCAAAGGGTATGGGGTTTCATTCTGGGGTAATGAAAATATTCTACAATAGACTGTGGTTACAGTTGTACAACACTGCAAATATACTAAAATGATCAACTTTCACACTTTAAAAGGGTGAATTGTGTGGTATATAAATTATATCTCAATAAAACCGTTAGATCAGAACTCCAAAAATATAAAGACATAAAAAAGTTGAAAGTAAAAAAACAGAAAAATATATATCTTGTAAGCATGAACTAAAAGAAAGGTGACAGCTATATTAATCAGACAAAGGAGACTTTTTAAAGCAAGTTGTGTTTCTAGAGATAAAGAGGGACTGTTGAGTATGATAAAGGTATCAATCTACCTGATGATATCACAGTTTTACTCTGGATACAACTAGTAATACAGCTTCAAACTATATAAGGAATAAACTGATAAAAATGAAAGGAGAATTAAATACTTCATATCAAAGTGAGAATTTAACATACTTCTCTCAATAGCTAATAGAACAAACTTACACACACAGTCAGGAAAAATATAAATAATCAAAACAATACATAAACAAATTTACCAAAACTGATGTTATAGAACACTATGACCAATGATAGTGGAAAATATTCTTTTCAAATACCCAATAGAACACTTATCAGAACTATCCATATGCTAGACCATATGCAAATGTGAACAAATTATTAAAAACTGACCTAGCTTATCTTTTTTTTCAGATAGATATCATGAACAGACTCATAACTGATTGCAGGAAGCACACATATCTGAATTATACTACTGGTTCGAATAATCACACTAGGTAATAGCAAAATTTTGAAGTAACAAAAAATGAAGAAATGCCACATTTAAAATATTAAGGTTATGCTAAAGGAGTTCGTAGGGGACTTTTAGCTTTAAACCCACATGTTAGAAAAGAAGAAAGACAAAAATAGGTGATTTTAATTTTCATCTCGAAAAAATGACAAAGGTGTAGGAAGGCAGGCCTAAAGAAAGTAGACAGAAGCAAATAATAAAATGCCTGCATTGCAAAACTGTCATAAGTATTCAAAAAGAGTAAATGTTAAATGTTTGGCTCAGTATCAGAAACATAGTTGAGATGCAATAAGCATTAGTTTTTGCTTTTTTTTAAATATTAGCACAGGAACAAGAACTGAAAGATCTGTCCCATTTCTCTTCAGGGGTAGCATTTGCATTTGCCAGTGTCTGTCTTCATTGTAATAGCACCCTTCCTTTAGGGTTTAAATCAGCTAGTGGAATATCCAGAAGAAATACCAGGTGGGAGTCTGGGTAGAGAGTGGGAAAGGAGCCAGTAGAGCTAACATTTCCTGCATCATTCCATGTGCCAGACACTCAGCTAAGCATGCTGTCCAAGTGCAATTACTTCACGTTCACAGGGACATGGAGAGAGGTAGAGATAAATGTGCACATTTCGTAGACTCAGTCACTGAGTCTCATGGAGATGGTGCATGTAACCCAAGTCATACAGCAGGTGATGGCAGAGTTGGGATTCAGACAGAATTTAGCCTGAGCCTAAAACCAGGGACGTGCATTCAACTGCATCCTCAAAGTGGCCCTTTATGGCGGGGGTGGTGGTGGTGGTAAATAAGTCCTGGCTATATCAGGGTACTCCCAGCTGCCTTCTCCTCCAGATCCCACCCTGGAAGCATTGTTTCTATGCTTTCCTTCAAATCACTGAAAGGTTTAGCTCAGATATTTGCCCACACCTTGCCTTGAAGTGATGCGGACTTGGCACCATTCCTCCACCCCCTCCCAGCCCACCTCGTGCTCCCAGGGCACAGAGCTGGTTCCGTACACTCAGAGCGAGGCCATCGTGGGACAAGAGTCCTGCTGCTGAGGTTCAGGACCGTGACCTCTCTGAGCTGATGATAAAATAGCCATTCAGAGGAGCAAAGGAGGGGGGTCTCAGGAGGAACATTTCCTCAGGACCTGCTCTGTGCCAGCCCCTGCGTGAGGTCTTTATGTCAGCTGGGTCTCTATCTCTGCAGCTCTGTGACCAGACAGCATCAGAACCTTCTATCGCTCCATTTCCTCAGTTTTCAGCGGGGGAGTCAGGTGTTCAAGACAACCAAAGTTTGACCACTCACAGCACGCAGGGTGAGCACCCCAACCGCCTCCCGTTGTTGCCACAGTGACCTGAATCTTATATTGCAAACCCACTATGGGGGTGGGTGAAGGTACAGGTCATATCATTTCTTGATGCTAACTATGGTGAGTGTGGTTTTAAATTGAAAGTAAATTATTCTTCACCAACACATAATATAAATCTGTCCTCCAGATAGTTCTCCTATGTTGTTTTCCTAAAAAGTCGAGAAGAAAAATCTGGGTAAACGCCAGTAAACTAGATGCTATATTTCCATTGCATTGCCCAGAGAAGCACTCCGTAAACCTGACTCTGAGGGAAGCTACAAAGAATCTGATCCGGTTTTCCTCTTTCTGAATGGGAGAACATGGATCTTTTAAAACACATTTTTATCAGACTGCTGAAAATGTAATTCTCAAAATTTGTATTTTAGAAAAGTAGTGATGTCTACTTTTATATATAACTTTGTTAGACAATAAAAAAATCATAAATCTTTTTCAATTGAGAGAGATGTTGTCTTGAGACCCAACAAAAAAAAAAAAAAAAAAAAAAATCAACCAAGGTATAGTAGTTAAGGGAATTCCCAGCATTCTGGAATCACTGCTAAGTAGATCACCAAAGTTCCTTATTTCTGCTACTGACATGTCTTATATTCTCCCCAAGTATTCAATACTTTTTACAAAACAAGCACCTGCTTTCACTTTAAATAAGTGTACCAAAAAGTTATGACAGAGAGCTGAAAGTTGATCTAAGAAGTCCTTAATGACCAACAGAAAGTGTGAGGGAGCTTAATCTATCTGCTTTTTCTAAACTTCTTGTCTTTCTGGTAGAGGCAGTAAACTAAGATGACGACACCAATTCTTTTATTTAGCACGTAGGAAAGAAGTGTCACTGCTGATAACCAAAGGGAGATTCCCTCTGAACCCACAAATGATCTGATTTCTAGTGAATGTTCTTCTTTTAAACCTATCAATTAGCTGTTTTGAGGACTCAGTAGCTCTCGTTCAGAGATGTGACCTTTGTAGAGCACGGAATGTGGAGTTGCTTAGAAAATGCTGGGATTTCTTATTCATTATTGATGGATATTTGGAGCCATGGTGGCGAGGGCCTGATTGCTTCTCATGTAACTCAAAGTGGAAAACCAGAACAGAATTTTTATGGAAAAAAAGGAATTTTTCTTGTCATTGCAACATTTCCCAGTGCCAACCACCCCCAGTCTCCTCACATCACCAAATAAGCACAGTTATTACCATCATGGAATGTGAACCAGCCACTGTGACCCAGTTCAAATTGTCCCAAGGAAGTCTTCTATTTTTCTTTCATAGTTCTCATCATCTTGATACATTTACTTTGACATCAAGCATTAAGCAATAAGAAAAATCCCACATACTAGCATTTCTCAAAATGTAGCCTGAACACCATTTCCATCATCATGACCTCTAACGTCTATTATGAATGTTAATTCCTGAGCTCCTAACCCAGACCCACGATATCATTGAAGGGCCAAGCATTATGCACTGTAACAAATGCTCTAAGTAATACCTATGGCATTAAAATTTGTCAACTGCAGATCCAAGGGAAAGGCCATTGAGGATTACAGAGCCACACTTATTTACACTCTTTGGTAAGAAAGTTCAGATTTCTAGAAAGAAATACTGCTTTATCCTAGAGCAATTTTTATGTTGCTCATCTCATTTAGTAGTGTCTTAGTCTGTTCAGGCTGCTATAACAAAATACTACAGTCTGGGTGGCTTATCAACAGCATAAATTTATTTGTCACAGTTCTGCAAGCTGGAAGTGCAAGTGTGGTTTGGTGAGGCCCTCTTCTGGGTGGCAGACTTCTCACATAGTGGAAGGGGCAGGGGAGCTCTCTTAGGCCTCTTTTATGAAGGTATTAACCTTACTCCTGAGGACTCTGCCTAATGAGTTGACCTAATCACTTCCCAAAGGCCCCACCTACACATAACATCAAATTGGACAGTAGGATTTCAACATAAATTTTGAGGGGACGTTCAGACCATAGAAACCAGAATTCCTTGGTCCATCCAGTACCAACTGCACATCCTTAAGAGAAGTTCAGAGAGTTATTAATGTGTTGCCCTCGATAGTACATGATTTTCAAAAGTGATTGAAGTATTCTTTTTCTGACTTCACTCAGGTGGACCTTTGGCTAATTGAACAAAATATGTACTAAAGTGTTATTTACTGCTAGAGTTGATTCAATCATTTTTATTTTACCCATTTGTTCAATACATATGACCTAGGGATTTTAGACTTTGTCAATATGGAAAAAACAACTTGCAGAGTTTGTTACGTATGACACTTACGTGGCCAATTCAGATGCAATTTTAATTTACTAATTATTTTTCCATTCTGAATACACCTGTCAAGTGGTTAAAATGATACTCCTTTATAGATGAGGCCTAAATCAGTATTTAGCTTCCGGTTTCCCTAAATTATATATTACACAGTCAAAATAAGTGCATTAGAAAGATTTAATATTGTTAATGCCATCTCAGGGGTGATCTGTATTGTCAGAGTAAATAAGTCATTCATATTGTTAATAAAATGCATAATAACTATCAGCAATTTTCTATTTTTAGTATCCTTTCTCATTTTTACACTTAAGTAACTCAAAAAAGTAATCATCTAGGAAGTCTGTTTGTCTCCCTAAAATGGCAGCTTCAAATGACTCCCGTTTTTTCTTTTTCTCTCTTTCTTTTCACCATTGTGTGTGTGTGTGTGTGTGTGTGTGTGGTGAGAAGATTTAAGATTTACTCTCTTAGCAAATTTCAAGTATACAATCCTGTATTTTTAACTATAGTCACCATGCTGTACATTAGTTTTGCCCAAACTTATTCATCTTATGACTGAAAGTCTATACCCTTTGACTGACATCTCCCCATTTCTCCCATGCCCAGCCCCAGCAACCACAAATATACTCTGCTTCTGAGTTCAACTTTTCCAATTACACATATAAGTGAGATCATACAGTATTTGTCTTTCTCCATCTGACCTATTTCACTTAGCATAATGCCCTAAGGCTTTTTTTTAGAAATCTCCATACTCTTTTCTATAGTAGAAATTTTTGCATCTCTGCTTCTCGGGGATATTGGCCTATAGTTTTCTTTTCTTGTAGTGTCCTTGTCTGGCTTGGGTATCAGACTAAAGCTCATAAAGTAAGTTTGGGAGTGTTTCTTCCCTTCACATTTTGGGAAGAGCTTGAGAATTGGTGCTAATTTTTCTTTAAGTGTTTAGTACAATTCACGTGAGGAGCCATCTCGTCCAGGGCTTTTCTTTGTTGGCAGGTTTTTGATTATTGCTTCAAGCTTCTCAGTTGTTACTGCTATGTTCAGATTTTCTATCTCTTCATTATTTAGGTTGTATATTTTTAGCAATTTTCCATTTCTTCTAGGTTACCTAGTTTGTTGGCATATAATGGTTCAGAGTAGTCTCTTTTGAGTTTTCATATGTCTGAGGTTATCAGTTTGTTCTTTATATGATTTCTATTTCTTTATTAAATGTTTCATGAAATTACCTCTGGAGTTGCAGTCATGCTGGGCTAGAGCTGGATCAAGAGGTTGTAGCTGGGTCTGCAGGCTGTTGACAGGGATTCAGATTGTTACCAGGGGCTCAGGTGGCTATGATCCAGGATGGATGGAACTGCTTCCAATACTTTGTTCAGTAGGATTGCACTGGGATAAGGGTCCACTTGAGGGTTCCTAGTAGGCCTCTTACCAGGTGTACAATAGGTGTTTCTCCCAGCAGGTCCCTGGGATAGCTCATCTGAGTCACTGGGTAAGACTGCCCTGGACCATGGCTGAGATGTTGTGCAAGTGAGTCCCAGGGCTATTCCAGGGTCTACAGCCCAGACTGATATCTGCAGACCTTGTTTTGGAGACATGAATGGATGTGTCTCTCACCTAGTCCCTGGGTAGGCTGGACTGCTCCCTTACAGTGACTAGAGGGACAAGAGCTAAGTACAAGGTCATTACAGGATCTCCTGAGGCACAAATGGAAGTATCTCCTGTGCTGGTAAGACTGCTCACAGACTGTGGCTGGGAGGGGGTCCAACCGAGTTACCTTTTCAGGATCTGCAGAGGTACAAACAGGACTTTTGCAGACTGCAGCTGGGAGGGGCTGGAGCTGATTATAGAGAATTTTCGGACTCTTACTTCACACGCATGATGAATGTTAGCACTATACACTGTTAAAGTTATTCCAGAATTAACCAACACTAATTCTTCCACTTCATGGAACTAAAGAAAAACACAAATTCTCTCTCTCTCTCTCTCTCTCTCCCACACACACATGTATAAAAGCACAAATATCTCTGTGAATATGATCCCAAGATTCAGGAGGTAAACAGGCAGGCACATTATACTGCAGTTACCAAGGTAATTACTTCAGTTCTGTTATGGAGAGGCTAGAAGAACACAAGCAACTCATTTACTTTAAAAGCCATCTGGAGAGAGGCCTTGACAAAGCATTAATAAAAGACAGAACTGAAGGTAACCATGTCAATCATTGCATGTTCAGCTGTGCAACCATGACTTTACAAGAAGAAGTAAAGATTAAGTCTGCTTAGAATAACTAGATTTTTTAATAATTTTTCATTCAGATGGTATAAAAACATTTATAAACAAAAATAAAAACTTGTCATATTGCCTCGCTAAAACTAGTTTAGTAAATCTCAAATTTAAAAAGAAAACCCTTGAAAATATTTTTAGTTCTGAACCTTTAACTCAAAATATTTTTAGAGAAAAGTTTATGGTTGATTTTAGTTCTTCTTCTTTGTAGATAAAACGGGACATTCCAATTGCATGATTTGTGGTGGCTGAATTTCTGTTGGGTTATTTTAATCCAGTTAAAAAGATCACCAATTATCTAGCAAACACAAGGGACCAAGGCAACTACCATAGGATGTACAAACATAGTCTTTGCACCCACAGAAATTTAAATACAAAGGCTATTGCATCATTTGTGTGACTACTCAGCCTCTCAATATTTCATTATTTTTCTTTGATGTCAAGCATTTAAAAAATATTTCTATTGGTTTGGTTTGTTTGTTTTCATACTAGTTTGGAAGTAAAACACCATCAATACAACTTCACCCATATGTCTATCACCCATATTAATAAACACACAAGTTTTGCCCAACTCTAATCCAGTCTTCAATGACCCAACTGCATTATCAACTCACAACATGGCAGTAAGCAAAAACCAAAAAGTATTCATAAAAGCACAAGTTGGATCCCAGCTCACTTTGTTTCTTATATAGCATAAAGTGGTCATTAAAGCTGAGTTATTATCCTGCAACTTTTTCCCCAAATTACATTCTGTGGAATGTTAGTCTTAAAAGATGCTTTTCCCTGAACACCAGTACTGGGACAATGCTGTATTCATACTTCCTTCTTAAAGTTTCACAGGATGCATTAGCATATTAACGGCTCCAGCAATAAAGGAATCTATTTACTTATCTTTGCTTAACTCAGCATTTCCTAAGTTTATTTGAGCAGGGAACCCTGCTCCCTTCTCACTCATTTAAAAACAGCAATGGGCCTCCTTCAGAACTAGTGTTTTCAGGAAGACACTTGGAGAAATATTACTGTTGACTGACAAGGGAAATAATTAACTCAGATGGATATTACATCCCCCGAAAGGTTGAAAACCCTAATTATTCTGCCCTAGGTAGAGACTGGGGCATGGTAACTAAAATAGTGTTTAAATTACAATGCCCTTGACCTTCCACTCCTTAAAAATATGTCCAAGATTTTAAATGGCCTAGTCATGGACATGGACAACAGTGTGGTGATAATGGGGAGGAGGGTGTGGTTGGAGGAGGAAGAGGGCATAAGGGGGATAAATGGTAGTGGAAAAAAATACAATAAATAAAAAATAAAAATAAATAAATAATCATCACCAAGACCAGTGTAAAAAATATATGTGTGTGTGTGTGTGTGTGTGTGCATGTGCGTGTGTGTGTGTGTGTGTGTGAGTATATATATATATAATGAAAAGGCCCAGTTATACTGTGAATCTAAGTGGAGGGCACGCTGATCATACAGCTTTGTCTCTGCTAGGCCCATGGCTGTTCGGGGAGACATAACCTGAAAAGGTGAAAATGTCAAGCCATTTGACTGTGCAACAAGCTCTAAATTAGATATAGTTGGCTTGTTCTTTCATCCCCAGATAGTCCACTACCAAAAAATCAAACACTGGTCAACTTTCCCTCCATAATAAAACCACTGATGACAAGTATTAAAATAAATAGTCACCTAGGAATGTATAATTTGGAATTACTAGGCAAAAACTACCAGCATAAAATAAATTTTAGCTCATTTGGAGCTACACTTACTTTCAAGTTCTTGCATCAAAAAATCCCCTTTGCCTTAGGTGCTGAGTCTCTGGCCCGGTGGGGCTGCTGCCCACCTGCACTTACAGGGCTCTCTGCTTGTGCTGGATGGTGAAAATTCATTGGCTGAAGGATCAACATTACAGAGAAAGGAAAGTGTGCAAAATCCTGCCCAAATGGTTCTTTCTTTTGATTTCCTTGTCTGTTTTGTTTCATTTCTTCTTCTGCCTGGCATAATATATTTCTTTAACATTGAAATACTGGCAAGATACTGTTAAAAATATTTAAGTGATACACAATTATCAGGAAATAAAACAAAACAGAAACCAGGCCAACATTCCCAATGTTCAGAAGCAGAGGCCAGAGAGGGCTGATTATATGCATCAGTTTAGGAAACAGGAGAGTTAGCTTACTTATCTCCTTAACTCAAAACTATAAAAAGGCCAAGTCAGCACCCCTACATGACTTAGCTATTTTTGCCACATTTATAGTAGATATATGTGGCATAATATGTTCTCTTTAGCTCTGTCACCCAAGGTACTAGAAATAAGCCTATGGGACTGGCTTTTAATGTAGAAAAGCCAAGATATACCCAAATAATAAAACCAGGATCAATGCTTGTTCAAGTCTCTAGACAATTAAGTGCCAAGTTTGCTCCCCTGTACTGCCCCATGTAAGAAGATCAATTTAAATGGGGCAGAAGCAATTTCTATTGAAAGGCTGGGGAGACAACTTGCATTAACTTCAAAGTCCCGTACAAGAACTAGGAAGCTATTATGAGAGACGCGCGAGAGACAGCTGGACAAAGAAAACACACTGAGCCTCAGAATGCCCCATTGCTTCTCTCTTCTGTCTTTAATTGGCAAAGACAGTTCAAGGGCTTTCTTATCCCCACCAACTACACTGTAGGCAGTAACTAGGGGATAGCAAGTCCCAGGTGCTGTCTGAGAGGTAGCTAGTGGATTTCACAGCTAAGGCTGCTGCACAAAATATCCTTATGCTAACTCACTCAGGCTTTGCCCTAGAAACTCTTCCAGACAGCTGTGCCTAAGAATTGCTTTGCTGCATCTGCAAAGTGGTTACAAAAGCACATCACAGCTAGGAAAGTAGTTTCTTTTATGTATGTATGTATCTATCTACACTAAGTTCCCAGACCACTGACAGAGTTTAGGAACGCCCAGGGGACATAATGGGGCAACTCCCCTGCTGCTTCTTTCCTTGATGACAAGCAGTATGTAATAGAAAGCCTACCTGGGACCTTTTCCTCCTTTCAGCACAGAAGTACTTTTTAAAGCCCCATCCTTTCCCTAGAAGTGAGAAACAAACAAAGTCTGTAAGCTGAGAAGACCTTTCATGTATTCTGTGCACAAAGTCCGTCTGCAGCTGCAGAATCATGAGGTTTACAGGGAAAGGACTTCTGGATGGCCACAGTCAAAGCAGAGACTTTGCTTTTAACAACAGCTTCAAATCGTCAGAGTATAGGATTGCTAGTATTTATAGCAACTTACTGATTCTGTCACCAAGCATGGCCCTCCATATGAACAATGTGCAGAGATTTTTGTTGTTGTTCTTTCTGATAATGGTAAATGTCTGGAAGAAATAGCTTCTCTTACCAGGTATCTGACTAGGTGAAAATTCCTTTGGGGTTCCCTAATCATGTACAAGCATTGCACTAAGGAAACAAAGCTTGATTTCATTAAAAGAATTTCTCATCAACCAGGTCAGGAGAACTATCATGTTTTATTTTGATTTTGTAAATCAAATGCTTTCTTAAAACATACACATGTATTTTTTTATTTAGCACAGACTCATGCAGAAACAAAACACACTTTGGGTATGTCTGTTTTAAACATGCATTTGAACTAGATTGGGGTTTGAGGTCCCCATTAGGTCAAGAAGGGGCGTTTTCTTTGAAAAGATAAATAATTCAGGAGGTGTCTGTCTGAATAAATTTAAGCACATCTTGATTTTGAGTTCTACAGGTGTGTCAAACAAAAATCCTGTTGGGTATTATTCCCTGCCCAACTCAGAAAGCAGAGTCCCATCGCTATTACTCAACAGCACTTCACTGAACTGGATCAGAATGGTGATTTTCACTTCTTTTGAAAACCAGTATAAAGAGCCCCTGGATTTTCTTTCTCACCGTCTTATTCAACATTTGTATTGTTTTGGGGGACTCTCTTAGTATTGCTTTTTCATTTTTTTTCTGTAAATTGAATTTTTAAAATTCATTATATGATACGAAGTTTGAGGTTTTAAGTAGTGAGGTGGAAAAAGGTGTTTCTTTTAAAAGACAAAATAAATGCAGAAATACAGTTTAATGTGCTGAAGGGAAAAGAAATTAGTTGTCATGGAAATAATCTCTAATCCACTGAAAATTTTAATTAAAACATTAGAAAACTTAAATGCTTAATAATTGTTGCACCATGAGCAATTTCCAGTTTCTGTCTCCTTTTGGTGCTGCGAGGCAGTGAAAAAACTGAACAACTATTTGATTATTTAAGGGGGTCTTAATTTCTATCTAACAGTGTTTTCTTGAACACAACTCTTAAAATTGGTAGGCAAAAACATGTTACTTCTCTTCAGCTAAGCCAGTGTATCTGTAACATGTGACTAGGACAATTTGGGAAGGAGAGTGTGCCTAAGGGAAAAATGGAAGGCAGGAACAACAACAAAGATCTAAATAACTATGTTAGTAAAGCGATACTTATTATTTATATTATATTTTATAGTTTATAAAATGTTTTCCATTCATTGGAGTATATAATCTTCACAATCTCTACAGTAAAATTATTATTGATTGTTCCTACTCTACAACTGAGGAAGCTACAGTGGGAAAAAATTAAGTAAATAATGGACTATTAAATTATATATAAGTAGTTATTACTCTAGTTGCATTATTAAAAACTGATGTTCTTAAAAAATGCAAGGAGGCCAATTTCTTCTATAAATCTATGAGTTTTCAAAAAGGACAATTCAGTTAAATTTTCAGAGAGTATAGCCCACTAAGGGGTTTCCTTTGAGATAATTACTTCATTTTGTTTCACTGACCAATCTAGTAAGCTTTTAGAGACCAGTTTTCAAAGATAGAAGACAATAAACTCAAATTTCAGGAAACTGGGCTACTGAAATTTCTTTTTTAAAATAAAAAGTTTGTTTTTGATTCTACAAAATGAACATTACATTCCTGAAAAGTATGATATTATGGAAAGCCAATGTGAGGTACATGACATTCAGAAAGTGTGTAAAATTTAGCTTTCTAAGGGTTATAGGAAAACACAAATTAAAATATAACATGCATTCAGCTTTATTATTCTTCAAATAATAGTCTACAAGCAATATAATGGGACTCTAATCCAGATAATAAATGAAGATTACATATTGATGGAATTTATATGATTAAATTTTAATTTTATATTAAATTTCAGCCATTTTCATTAGTTTTTAATACTCTGTTCAAAATTCAATGATTTTTTTTAATTGTTTCATTTTCTTACTGTATGTAGCATGTACACTTCTCTGCAATTTCCTTTCTGAATGTATGTTATTACTTCTCTCACTCCATTTTCACACATTAGTTTATTGAAATTATTGTTAAGATATTTATTTTTTATTTCATGTTTTAAAATAATCAAAAGGAAAACATGACTGGAAATTCATAAACCTGACTTTCACAGAACTTAAAAAAATACCCCAAAAAACTCTATCTCACCCATTAGTCTTTGCCACTCGTTAGGTGCCTAGATCTTTCCTTGTCCCAGGGAAGCATTTGGTCTGTGATCTTAAAGCAAACTTAATTCCTGATGTAACTTTTGCATTACCATGTCAATAAACTGCTACTGATAAAAGTAGCTAATCCTACTGGCTTGCTTCCTTCACTATTTAGAATTGTTATAAACAATTCAGATAGCCACTTCCTGCTCTAATTGTACTGCTTCTGGCCCCTAATGGATAGACCTGAAAAATCTTTAAGGCGATTTAGAAAAAATGTGGCATTTTTTTTTAAATGAGTGCTCTATTAAATAACCTGACCTCACACAATGAGGACAGATAACTTCTAGGAATGACCTAGAAGGACTCTGCCCTGTTTATTTCCCAAGACAATTTAAGGTAAGACCATTGCTATTTATTTCCTCAGGAAATTAGTTTTGCTAAATAACTAAACTGGCTAATAGCTGAGGGGTTAAAAGTACCAATGAAATGGGATTTTGTTGAATGAAATTCTTTCTAAATTGCACTGTAATACTGCTCTTTCAAAAAGATGATGGTGACCACTAATCATCAGAGAAATGTAAATTAAAACCACAATGATATATCACCTCACACCTATCAGAATAACTACCATCAGTAAATCAACAAACTAGTGCTGGATGGTAGAAAAGGGGAACCCTCCTGCACTCATGCCAACTGGTGCAGCCACTGTGGAAAATAGTATGCACGTTACTCAAAAAATTAAAAATTGAACTACCTTAGACCCAGTGATTCTACTTCTGAGTGTATATCCAAAGAAACCCAAAACACTAATTTGGAAGGATAGATACACTCTTATATTCACTGCAATAGTATTTATAAAAGCCATGCTAGAGAAGCAACCCAAGTGCCCATTAATAGATGAGTGGATTAAAAAGTGGTGGTACATATATGCAATGGGGTATTACTTGGCCATAAAAAGAATGAAATCTTACCATTTGCAACAACATAGTTGGATCTAGAGAACATTATGCTAAGTGAAATAAACCAGTCAGAGAAATAAAAATCTAAAGAGCAATATAAATGAATAAACAAAACAAACAGACTTATAGAGACAGAGAACAGACTGATGGTTCCCAGAGGGGAGGGCGGTTGAGAAACTGGGTGGAAAAGGTGGTGGGATTGAGAAATATAGATTGGTAGTTACAAAATAGTCATGGGAATATGAAGAACAGCGTGGGAAATAAAGTCAATAATATCGTAATAACTATGTATTGTGCTAGTTGGGTACTGAAAATAATCAGGGGGACAACTTTATAAAGTATATGATTATCTAACCACATTCTGTACACCTGAAACTAATACAAAATAATATTGAATGTAAACTGTAATTGAAAAAAAATTTTTTAAAGATTAAAAAGACAACAGTGACCATAATTTAACATTTTCTTGGTGGCTTGCAGTGGAGAAAATAAGCCTTGGTATTTGTGGAAGGATAATGGAAAATTGCTTTGGTTAAATAGAAGGAAAACTGAATTTGGATTCAGAAACCCTAGGTGACTTTTCTGACTGTGGCACTTTATAGCTTTGTGGTTTTGGATTTTTGTCTGTGTTTTAATCTCTTTCCCTGAAAAATAAGGCCAATACCTTCTTCTTGAGTTGCTATGTGGACAAATGAAATGATTTGTGTATAACTAGCCACTATTGCACATGTATAATATGTGGCTGTATTTAAATATATAAATGTGGTTGTCTCCATTCTGAACTTACCCCATGGGGGAGGACCCTTGGCTTTGTCACCTGGACATGTAGTGAGTGAACCTCTGGGCAGCAATGCTCAGTTGGTGCCACGCTGAGTGAACCCATGCCAGGCGGAAGCACCGAGCTCTGCTTCTGTCCTGTCCTTTTTCATCTTCCCCCAAACCATTTTCTTCACTGCTGTCAACAATCTTCTACTTGCTCGCATCAGTCAAGATATCATCCATTACTTCTCCATCACTAACCTGATGACACCTGAGACGACTTTCTCTTACACAGAGTGCTTTTAGGTGTGAAGGAAGGGTGAATGTCTCTATTTCATGACCATGAGAAAATGTATGTCAAGAGCTCTCTCCAAAATTTGTCAGGCCTTCATTATCCAGATCAGACAATCTTACAGACGCCTGACTGGTTTTTCTTGAAGCCTCTCTGAAATGCCAACATCAAGTGGAATTCCAGGCATGCTCAATGTAAGTCTATATCGAAGGTAATAATAAGATTCAAAGTTCTGTGAGGTGTCTTGTGACAAATAAACATGTTCATAGAATCCCTGTCTTTAGAATACTTCATAGCACAAACAGCACTCTGGTTGCTGAGCAGCCTCAGGGAAGAGACAGGGATGTCGGGAAAAGTGTGTACCAAGTAACCAACTATTCTTTGAGAAGACCTTGGGAGGGTCATGTATCCTCTCCAGAAATTTGGAAAGGACACCAATTTCATTTGTAGGGGCCACATTAGGCCTCCTGTGAAAAACTCCAAATAGACAGGTTAGAGTAGCCTCTTATTGTCCTCTCTGAAGCTCTGAGTTCTGGAAATTTCTTCCATAGAAAAAAAAAAAAGATGTATCAGCCAGGAAAAAAAAAATCTTTGCGCATCATATACTTCTATTAGGAACACGCATGAACATTAGATCATCTTTGAGTATTCTGGGATTATGACATTTTCAACCACCAAATATTAATTTGTATGGGACACCACAGTGCTAGAACACGTAAGAACATGCAGCCTCTCCTTATTTTTCGTACATCATGGAGAACATGATTCACTGGAGACAGAAATTGGCAAAAACTATACCAAAGTAGACTAGTTCTATCAGCAGTTATAATCTGTTAAAAATAAATAAATTCTTTGGAAAACTAATGAAATTTTTTGGTAGGCTCACATTCACTCATTTTCTTCAATGCTTTGTGTGAATTTAAAATGTCAAAATCACCCTTCCCAAAGTTAATATGCCCAAATTAACCATATAAATCTTTGTCATTTCAACAAAAAACAAGCCAAATATCAGAATCTCTCTTGAGATACACTCACAGACAACATGGTCTGGGTCAATAGTTCTCAAAGAAGGATGCTTAAGAATCTCCTAGAAAGTTGTGGAAATGTCCCAAAAAAGTGGCCTTCAAGTTTAATTGAGGATCACAGCATTTGGTCAGGCTGGAATCCGGCACACAGCTGGCAACCCAACACTGGGGCACATCAGCAAATCTTAGACCACTGTGTGCAGCAGGGTCTTATGGGAGTGAAGTTTGAGAAGGGGCATCTCAGTGAACAAATGTTCAGTGGAACATGGGTAATTTTCTGGAGACAGCATTGAGACCTTCCAAATCATCAGGCAACAAAGAATTTCATTTTATATTCTTAGATGCAGGGTTTTTTAATGACCAACCCACATAAATCGACCAATATTTGAGTCATGCAGGGAGTTTGAATAATAGTGAAATTCAGAGTTGGTATTAATTTACCTATGATAGTAGCAACTCTTTTAAACAAGCTCTGCTTTATCGTGCCACCAGATTAATAAACATTCCTCATTTCCTCTGAAAAGCATAGCGGTGGAAACCCATGACCAAATAAAATTTCTAGAGTCAGTCGGCCCATGCACTTCTGCATGCACTGAATTGCACAACTGCTAAGAGTCAGCTGACTTGATTCCCATATTTATCCCAGTTTTACGTGTTAATCAAAATTGAATAAATTAAAGTATCTATAAATTGATCAAGTATGGGTGTAAAAAGGAATAGTTGCTACCTTTATGAAAACTAGGGAAATGATGGGAAAGATAATATGATGAGGGAGTTTCTCAAATAATTGCTAGTCAATAAGTATGGGTGAGACAACTGGAAGGAAATATAAAAATCTCAGATTCTCTAAACAGATTGAGTTTTTATCCCACTTCAAAGCTATCAAGATTGATAATCATTGGTTTTCACTGTTGATGAGTTCACACAAGGAAGGTGAAACACAAATCTAGTCCATGAACTCTTACTCAAACAAAAGTCCTTGGTCTGCATTAAAATATCAGTGAATAGAGATCCAAGATGGCGGAGGAGTAAGTGGAAGCTACACTAACCTCCTCCCAGGACCAGTCTGGATTTACAACTTAATTTTGGAGAAATCATCTGGAATAACCAACGGAACACTAGCTGGAAAGAAGTCTTATAACCACAGAGAGACAGAAAAGGCCGCTACATCACAACGTGACCGGTAGGGAGTGCGGAGACGCGGAAGGGCTGGCTGGGCTCACACGGGTGGCTGCTGAAGGGACTGAGAAACAGCTCAGCAGCCGGGGATTCCCCCTGAGAAGGGCAGGGTCTAAACCCCCAGCTGGGCTTCCCAGCCTACAGCGACAGAGTGGAAAGTAAAATAGTATCAGCTGTGAAAAGCGAAAAGCCACAGGCTTTCTTGCTAGCCGGAGAGAAACAGCAGGAGAAAAAGAGCTCTTAAGTGGATCACATACGAAAATATTTTGGCCACCACTTACCCTGGGCTCAAGCAGAGGGAAGGCAGAGAGGACTGGAGACACTTGGGGAGAATTTGGCACGGTGGCTTTGAGGGGAGAACTGGAGGAGCAGCTGACTGGGTCCCAGTGCTGACTCATCCCCAGTACTGCGGGTAGACCATTCCCCTCCAAGTGGCGTCAGCCTGAGGGGAAGCAAAAGCCCTGCCTACAGGAATTAAGCTGCCACACCCACAGTCCTTAAGCCTGACAGCTAATCACAGATTGAATAGATTAACAATCAAAGAAGACAGACAACAGCAGTAGATCCCTGGAAGTCTCCAACAGGCTGCCTAGGGCCAGACTGGTACATGATCTGACGCCACCAGAGGCAGATCCAGGAAGTGCAGATCATTCCAAGAAGCACCAACAAACAATAGGAGTCAAAAAAATGGGGAGACAGAGAAACAACCTCCCATCAAAAGGAAAGGTAGAATCCCCAGAAAGAGTGCTAAATGAAATAGAGGGGAGCGAACTATCAGATATGGAATTCAAAACATGGATTATGGAGAAGCTGAATGAGCTCAGCGGAAACTTCAAAGAACTCCAGAAAAACTACAAGGAACTCACAGAAAATTACGTGAGCATGAAAAAGGACATAGAAGCTATCAATAAGAGCCAGGAGGAAATGAAAAATACGATCTCTGAATTGAAGAACACAGTAGAAGGAATTAAAAGCAGGCTAGAGGAAGCAGAAGATCGGATCAGCGAGCTGGAGGACAACCTACACAAAAACTCCCAGACAATGCAACAAAATGAAAAAAGACTGAACAAGACTGAAGAGGTTCTAAGACAGCTGCAGGACAACATGAAACGTAATAATATCCGTATCATAGGAATTCCAGAAGGAGAAGAAGAAGAGCAAGGGATAGAAAACCTCTTTGAAAAACTAATGACAGAAAACTTTCCTAACATGACGAGAGAAAGAGTCACGCAAGTCCAGGAAGCACAGAGGGTCCCAATGAAGATGAACCCCAACAGGCCCACCTCAAGACACATCATAATTAAAATGGCAACATTCAAAGACAAAGAGAGGATCCTAAAAGCAGCAAGAGAAAAACAACTAATAACATACAAGGGTACTCCAATAAGGCTATCATCAGATTTCTCAGCAGAAACACTACAAGCCAGAAGGGAATGGCAAAAAGTATTCCAAGCAATGAAAAACAAAGGCCTACAACCTAGAATACTATACCCAGCAAAGCTCTCATTCAAAATGGAGGGTGAAATAAGGAGCTTCCAAGACAAAAGAAGGCTAAAAGAATACATCTCCACCAAACCAGCAATGCAAGAGATGCTAAAAGGTCTGCTCTAAGAAGATAAAGAAACAGAGAGAGACAGAGAAGAACACGAGTACAAAGGGGAAAAATGACAATGAATAAGTACTTATCGGTAATAACCTTAAATGTAAATGGATTAAACGCTCCAATTAAAAGACATAGGGTAGCTGAATGGATTAGAAAGAATGACCCACATATATGCTGTCTACAAGAGACCCACCTTAGAATAAAAGATCTACACAGACTGAAAGTAAAGGGATGGAAAAATGTATTCCAAGCAAATGGACATGAAAAAAAAGCTGGGGTAGCAATACTTATATCAGACAAAACAGATTTCACAGCAAAGTCCATAAAAAGAGACAAAGAAGGGCATTTCATAATACTTAAGGGAAAAATCCATCAAGAAGATATAACCCTTATAAATATATATGCACCAAACTTAGGAGCACCCAAATATGTAAGGAAACTTTTGAAAGACTCCAAGAAAGATATAGACAACAACACACTCATAGTAGGGGACTTTAACACCCCATTGTCAACAATGGACAGATCTTCGAAGCAAAGAAACACCAAGGATATGGAGGCACTGAACAACACTCTAGATCAAATGGACTTAGTCGATATCCGAAAAATCCTGAAACACCAATTCAAAAGAACCTATGCACTCCAATGTTCATAGCAGCACTATTTACAATAGCCAAGTGCTGGAAACAACCTAAATGCCCATCTGTAGATGAGTGGATCAAAAAACTGTGGTACATTTACACAATGGAGTTCTATGTAGCAGAAAGAAAGAAGGAACTTCTACCATTTGCAACAACATGGATGGAACTAGAGAGAATTATGCTTAGCGAAATAAGCCAGGCAACGAAAGAAAAATACGTTATGCTGTCACCTATTACAGGAAACTAATGAACAACACAAACAAATGAGCAAAATTGAACCAGAGGTATGTAAACAAGGAGTAGACTAACAGTAACAAGGGGGGAGGGGGGAGGGAGAAAAGGGGGTAAGAAGGGGAAGTGTAAAATCAAAGAACATGTATAAATGACCCACAGACATGGGCAACTGAGTGGGGACTGAATGTGGGGGAAGGGAGGGGCAGGATACAGGGAAGCAAGAGGGGAAAAAAATAAAAGTGAGACAACTGTAATGGAAAAACAAACAAAAAAATTTTTTTTAGTGGGGGAAAATGAAAATATGAAGAATGGAAATGCCAGTTCAGTGAATATTAGGACAAAGATTTTCCTTCACGTTGTATATTTTTCTCCCTATTTGATCTCTCCAGAGTTTGGCATTCTAAACAAGTAAGTAATGACTTAAGTTTCTTTGCATAGACCTAATAAGACCAGTTGTTAATAGAGGTTCCTTTTTCTGAACAAGCCTTTGACTGGAATGTCAAGCCTAAAGGAGACATGCTTGGGCTCATGTTGTTACCAAAAAGCCCTAAGGAACTGGGAATGACTTTCAAAGGTAATAAAAGCCCGCGAAATAAAAGGCCTGCTGCCATGGTTGGTTGTGCGGTCCACAGCAATCTCTCCAGGGAAGGAACGAAGGTTGTTTTCCTGAAAGATGGCTAGAAGGGACCTTAAGGCACAATGGAAAACCAGAAAGACTTGGAAAGGACAGGTGTGTACAGGCAAGGATGAATGCCAGGTATGTGGCCCAGCTTCTGTGCACTGAAGAGCAGACTGAGGGCCACCCTAAATGTTCCTTGGGTAAGTTCCAGCAAAACAGAACTAAAGATCATAAGTGATCATTTGCTGCTCTTGTTATGCTTATGCAAATGAACAGGATAAATTAAAAATGGACTTAATGTAGTCCCTTTAAAGACAAGGAGAGTAATCTTAGGGAGAAAAATCAGTATTCAAGGAAAAGCACAATGATCAGTGGCAGACTGTAAAGTAGGGCAGCTAACCGTCTTAAAAGTTTCTTCTCATTTAAAAAATGGTTTCACTTGAAAATTAAACCATATCTGTGATATCACCAAAGAGATTCAAGTTGCAGGCAAGTAGAATGTCAAGTGCCTTGCAACTGTATGTCTTCCCAATAAGACAGTCTTACAGATTTAGAGACTTTTTTGTTGGTTATGTTACATAAATTAACATGTGTTTTCTGTTTTCAAAGGGCATAAGCCTATGACCGCATTACCTGAGTGATTGTCTGTACGCATAAGCCTCACTTAATCCTCTCTGCAGCGCTGCCTCCGGAGACTCAACAGTTTGGCTGAACTAAATGGCTGAGTTGGTGAAGAATGGGGTGGTCTGTGGGCTTCACTTTAAAACTGAATTCTCTTTTCTATCCTAATGGCTTGGACAGAAAGGGCCCAGAGGTCTGAGAGGGGGGAAACATAAACTATTTCCCTCAGCCCAAACTAAATAAAATGGGCAAAAGGGTTTTGGACAGGAGAGATGTGCCTAGCACACCTTCCTCCAAAGAAGCCCTTTTTTTTTTTTTTTTATCTCCTAATGTGGAACATTGAAAAATTAATCCCTGCCTTTTGCCACCTAGTAGTTATGGATTGAATGATGCTTTTTAACCCTTTTTGCCAAATCTGTTGCCCCCAGAACACAACAAGGATGCCAGCCTGCTAAACCAAGCACGCCGTTGTCCGGAGACAGCCAACTGACCTGGAGTCTGCACAATCCTTCCCTATGTGGGAAGGCCACCCTCCCCTCCACACCCCCACTGTTATTAGGGATTTCTGGACCCAAGGGTAGGTAGGACGACGACCATGTCCAGCTTGAAGCAGCTAGAGGAGCTTGAGACCTTCGCCCATTGTCCTTTACAAGATTACAAAGGGTCTTAATATCTGAGAGGGAGGGATAGTTATTTTTTACGAACCATGGGTATGGACTTGGGGGGGGATGCTGGGGGAGGGAGATACTGGGTGGAGGGGAGTAAAGGGGAAAAAATTGGAACTACTGTAACAACATAATCAATAAAATATACTTTAAAAAAAAATATCAGTGAATAAATGCATATCTGTTCATTTTTTGTTAAAATGAAATGTGTAAGATTTCATATAATTTGTGTTATGATTCCCCATTTTTAACTTTTTTTTTTCAATGAACTCTTAACTTTTTATTGGCCTCCTGCCCTGCAAAAAGATCCCCCACTTCTGCTGCCTTTAACGGCTCAAAACTTTGGTATCGTTGACTTCAGACACCACTTTGCCATCCACAGTCCTGTGGGTGGTGGTCTTTTGGATGGTTTGTAAGGAGTGGCTGTTGTCCAGGGCGTCAACAAGATCGACGTCCTCCCCTTCTTCCAGTAGGCGGCAGTAGGTGGCAATCTCAGCCTCCAGCTTGACCTTGATGTTCAACACAGCCTCATACTCCTGGGCCTGGTGCTGCCCCTCTGCCCGGGTCTGGGCCAGCTCTGACTCCAGATGCAGCAGGATCCCATTGAGCTGCTCCATCTGCATGGCATAGCACGTCTCCACCTCCCTCAGGCTGTGCTTCAAACTGGCCTTCAGATTTCTCATTGAGTCCAGGTCAATCTGCAAGGACTGGACTGTACGTCTCAGCTCCGTGAGTGTCATCTCAGCAGCTCCTGTCTCAGCGATCTGTGAGGTGACCACTGTGGTGCTCTCCTCAATCTGATGGGACCAGTACTTGTCTAGCTCCTCTCGGTTCTAACGAGCCAGATCGTCATACTGGGCCCAGATGTCCTCCGTGATTTTGCCGAGGTTTTGAGATTTGGGGGCATCCAACTCCACAGTCAGCCCAGAGCTGGCAATCTGGTTTTTTAGACCATTTACTTCCTCCTCGCAGTTCTTCATGAAGATCAGCTCCTCGAGAGTCTCGATCTCCATGTCCAGCTGTAGCCGAGTGATGTTGGTGTCATAAATGATCTTTCAGAGCCCATTGATGTCATTCTCCACAGACTGGCACATGGCCAGCTCCATCTCATACTTGACTCTGAAGTCATCAGCAGCAAGACGGGCGTTGTCAATCTGCAGAATGATGCGGGCATTGTCCACAGAGTTTGCAAAGATCTGAGCCCTCAGGTCCTTGATGGTCTTGAAATAATGCGCCCAGTCTCTGACCTGGGGTCACATCCTCTCTAGGTGTTCCCGGATTTTGCTCTCCAGTCTCTGATTCTCAGCCTCCAGGCTTCTCACCCTCTCCAGATAGGAGGCCAGGCGGTCATTCAGGCATTGCATAGTCTCCTTCTCGCTCTGGATGCCCCCTATGCCTGCCAGACCCCCGGCCATCCCTGCAGCCAGGCCCCCGGATCCCCAGTTGCCCCGCACGCTGGTGGAGTGGGACACCGAGATCCGGGAGCCCGAGCCCCCGGCGCCTGCATAGACGCTGGCCGCGCTGCTGACCGGCCAGACCCGGTGGCTGGGAGACTGCACAGAGCCCAGGCTCCGGTAGTTTGTGGAGAAGCTGGAGCGTGTGCTGAAGCTCATGTTGCCCAGGGAGAAAGGCAAGAAGCCGAGACTCAGGTTGAAGCTGCAGTCCCATTTTTAACTTTTAAAACTAATCAACCAACTAAGTACCCAATGAGTTAAAGGAATTCTGTATTTTATTCAGGTACGTTCACTGTACTTCTGTTGCTTCATTGGACAACTACTTTGAAGTTTTTGTGTAGGAATAGTGAGCTGATTTTGGATGGTCATTGAAGAGGGGAATAACTTAACTTTTGCATCTAATGCAATGGAATTATAGAAATATTCCTTAGGATAACTGGGGTTTATTGCCATGAAATGGTTCCCCATTAATCATTCCTTGACTTCATACCATTATATACCCTCCAATATTAATTTTTTTGGACTGACAGAGTATGGCAAAAATGATGCCACACAATTTTTGAGCCTTGGCCCTAAGAAACCACAGACCTTTTGCTTTGTTCTCTTGCTGCGATGAGGTGCCACGCAAGAAAGCCCAAGCTAGCCTCCTAATAGAATACAAGCCATGGAAAGAGACCCTGGAAGACAGAAGACCACTTTGAAGAGAGGCCAAACCACAGCCTCTCTTTTGTTCCAGTCATCATAGAGGAGATGCGAAATATATGAATAAGTCCATCTTAGAATCTCCAGACCCAGTCATGATACCAGCTGACTGCAAACACATGAATTTACCTAGATGATACCACAAGGTCTAGCTGAGCCAGCCTATTTGCAGAATTTTAAGAAAATAATTGTTATTTTAGGCTACTAATTTTGAGGGGAAGTTTGTTACACAGTAATAAGTACCTGTTATAAAACTGAATGATCACAAACCTTTGGAAGCCTATGGCAGATACTCCAGTGGTTCTCTGATGCCTGAAAATACATATATAATCACAAGTTTGAATGTAACAGCAACTGAAAAAATTAAAAAGCTGCCTCTCATGAGAAAAGTAAAATTAATAGTCATGTTTGTTGAAGTTTTAAGAAAAGAGTTGATTCCTTTTTTTTTTTATTCAGGTTTTAAGTTCAATTTATAAACTTAAAAGCAACATTTTTCAGGAGCAATTTTGTTCATACTACAGAAATAAAATATGTGATGCTAAAAAGTAAAAGAACAGTGTTAATGCCACAATATTTTTAAATTGATATTTATTGATTTTTAGAGAGAGAGAGAGATGAATTTGTTGTTCCACTTATGTATGCATTCATTGGTTGGTTCTTGTATGCGCCCTGACCAGGGATCCAACCCACAACCATGACATATCAAGATGATGCTCTAAACAACTGAGCTATCTGGTCAGGGCCTATTGCCACAATATTTTAAAAATCAAATAAAAATTTGAAGTACCAGAACAGACATATGGTCTATGATTAGCAATTTAATAATTTAATATTGGGCTAATTGACAAAATGAGCCAACAAAGCAGGTTGGTTGTTACATAAAAATATTACCTTGGTGACAAATGTAGCTATCGTCTTTGGACCAATGTGTTCATTGCAACAGCAGCAGCAAACCATTGTTAGAATTGATTTCTGATACTTTTACCTTATCCATGTATTTCCCCAATTATTTTTGTCCCTACCGTGTGCAAAGATGGAGACCACTGGAACCAGCACTTAGAGTAGGAAGGGACAAAAGGGAGAGGAGAAACCCCACCCTCAGGAACTTCTACAAAATCAAAGTAAAAACAATCTTCCAATCATCTGTGTAAATATCATTAAAATGTTGAATCACCCTTGCTTTTTCTCCATTCTCTCCAGTGCACATTGAAAAGTGATGATTTATTTCAAAAATGACTAACCTCATTTGAATATTTGTAACAGGGGGCTCCACACAAACACGCTGATATTTTTAAAGCAGAAAGTGTTTTCTGTCTGGTATGAGAAGATAAAATATTTCAGAAATCACTATGCAGTATATTTGTAGCTTTTTTTTGTTTGTTTCATTTCTCAAGAGACATGTTTCTTCCACAGCACAGTTGATAAAACATGATTTATTTCTATAATTTCACCAGAGAGAAGCTAAAAGCACCCAACCAGCTTTCATAATTCTGTAAAATTAACTGCCAGTGATTTTTGCTCATTTTACATCCTTGCGCTGAGCTTTGCTTTAAGGACTAACAGAAAAATAGACTTAAAATAAAAATAACTTATTAAAACATTTCTTTTCATTCTACAGTTTTCAGATAAACTTAGTGCTCTTTTTTTTCCCTCTAGAATACCACTTGAAATTACTAAATGTTCATTAATTATTAAAGTCAACATCACCTGATCTGTGTACTTTCAGTTTAAGATGACATTTTCTAACAGCTTAAGTAGTAAGTTATTCATTTATTAGAGACTTGGGACTTTATTTCATGAGCAGTAGAAAGTAAGTGCAGGATGTTAAATAGATGAGTGAGACCAACTGCATATCATTTTAGAAAGACAGCACCAACTGCAGAGTGGAAGTGGACTGGAAAGAGACACAACTGAAAGTCACATCAGGACTGGGTTGAGTAACCTAGGAAACACAACAACAGGAACCACAACAGGGCTGCTATAAAGAATCACTGCAACCTCAGTGGCTTACACCAACACACACCTATTATCTTACAATTCTGGGGGTCAAGTTCAAAATGGGTCTCATGGGGCTACCATCAGGAGTCAGCCGGACTGTGTGCCTTTTCTAGCTTCTACAGCCTGGTACATTCCCTGTCTCAAGGTCCTCTTCCCCATCTTCAAAGCCAGTAATGGCTGGTCAATGCTTTCTCATAATATTATATCTCTGGTGGAATCTTACATCTACCTCTTCCCCATTTAAGGGCCCTTGAGAGCTATCTGGATAATCCAGATGAATCTCTATTTTGAGGCCGGCTGATTAGCAACCTTAATTTCACCTGAGCCTTAATCGCCGCTTGCCGTGTAACATAACATATTCACAGACTGGGAGTTGGAGTGTTAACATCTTTGCCGGTCATTTTCCCACCTCCCACAGTGGGTACTGAGACAAGTGGAAGGATTCAGGAGGGATTCTAGAAGCAGAAGTAACCACAGCTGGGGATATATGACCCCAGGACTGCATTCTCAGTCCATTCAGTTGTTCCTCTCTTCTTTCCTTCTTTCACTGATAGCCTAGCATTATTGGCCAGGGTGGGGGGGGGGGGGCAATATCTAGGGGATGACAAAAACAAATTATTAACATCAGAGAAATATTTTAAAACAGTCAGAGCAGAAGTGGCTGAAGGGAACTACCTGAGTAAGTGGCCAAGAATGACCTATAGAAATAGTTCCGAGATCTCCAACACACCAACGGAGGAGTGGGCTTTATTTTTCACTCACAGCCATGATGCCTCTACTCTGAAAATTCTTCAGGGAAGCCTTACCACTCACCTTGGATAGCTTGTTAGAAAACTCTGAGTTTTAAACAATGAGACTTCCTGGTGATGGCATCAAGATAAATTAGCAGATTTCCTCAATTTTAAATGAGCACATTTTCCCACATTACGTTTCTGAAATCAGGATGGGCGTGGACACATACTGTAGTACTGTAGTGTTTACTGTTTGTTTGTTTGTTTTCTCCCCTCAAAAGCTGTTTACAGCTAATGAAGTCTTACAATTAAGGGTATATGGTAATTGTGTAACATCCTTTGATGTAACTATGTAACAACTAACAAGTTGTTCTGTTCTACTGGGTTATTGATTACATAAGGGTTTCTACCAACACTAAGTATAATTACTTTAGAATACAATAGCTCCTCTCACCTGCGGGGGATACATTCCAAGACCCCCAGAGGATGCCTGAAACACAGAGAGTGCTGAATCTTATGTGTGTTTTGTTTTTTTCCTTATAAATACATACCTATGATAAAGTTTAATTTATAAATTAGGAACACTAAGAAATTAACAACAGTAACTAATAATAAAACAAAACAGTTAGAACAATATATTATGATAACAGTTACGTGAAGGGTTTTGGGGCCATTATTAAGTAAAATAAGGGTCACTTGAACACAAGCACTGTGATACCACAACAGTCGATCTGATAACCCAGGTGGCTACTAAGTGACAGGTAGGATATACAATGTGTATATACTGGACACCCTGGCTGGTTTGGCTCAGTGGATTGAGCGTCGGCCTGCGAGCTAAGTGTCGCTGGTTCGATCTTCCAGTCAGGGCACATCAGAGAAGGAAAACTCTGATTCCAAAAAAAAACCTCCGCTGCCTTGCGGCATACCTCTTCAGGGGAAAGGCTAAGGAAGTAAACCCCGACAGAAAATCCGGAGCCGGAGTCCCTAAGGCGGTTTGACGTTGTAGTCAACACCGGCAACTCCTGCGGCGCACCTGAAGCCAAGCTGTATTGACTCCGTCTTTCCCTTGGATCCTTCAGCTGCGAAGAGAGGGGGGGTCTGCTGCATGGGCAACAGCAGACCCTCCATATCACCCTGCCCAGGCTCTGTAGCTTCAGCTTCACTGGAGAGGACACTCCAGCGTCATCGCAAGATGTCGATTCAACACGGGAGGAGACAGATACCGTGTCACTCCCGAGTCGGACCGCACAGCCATTCTCGGCGGTGCAGATAGACTCTTAAGAAGCTACACCATCGTCTCTCGAGACGGACGGCTGCCGACGACGATATACTGGACAAAGGGATGATTCGTGACCTGGGCAGAACCACGTGGGACAGCAAAAGATTTTATCACACTACTCAGAATGGTGCACAATTTAAAACATGAATTATTTATCTCTGGGATTTTCTATTTACGATTTTCAGATCATGGTTGACTGTGGGTAACTGAAACCCTGGAAAGCAAAACCACTGAAAAATGAGAACTATTTTAATTGCTCTAAAGACAGTTACAATAGGCTGAACAATGGCCCACAGAGATATCAGATCCCATCCCTAGAACCTGTGATTATTTATGTGGCAAAAATCTTTGTAGGTGTGACTAAATTAAAGGTCCTGAGATAGGAAGATTATCCTGGATTATCAGGGTGGTCCCTAAATGTAATCCCATGGATCTTTATAAGAGGGAGATTTGACATACACAGAGGAGAAGGAGATGTAAAGATAGAGAAGAGACAGATTTGAAGGTGCTAACAATGAAGGTTAGAGTGATACAGCCACTAGCCAAGGAATGCCAGCAGCCATCAGAAGTTGATAGAGGCAAAAAACAGATCCTTCCCTTAATCCTGGAGAAGGAGGGTAGTCCTGCTAACACCTTGATTCAGCCCATTGATACTGATTTCAAACTTCTAGTTTACAGAACTGTGTGAGGAAATACAAGTTTGGGCTAATTTGTTACAGCAGCCACAGGAAACTAATACAAGTTTTTCTGACAGTAATTATGCAGTAGGACCAGTGATTTGTTCAGGACAATCCTATGTCTTTCTGCTGACAGTAAAACAATTCTATGGGAGCCTAGGAGAATGATTTTCAAGTCAACCTTAATTAAGCAAACTACTTTTTTCTTGAATATTTCAGTGACTACAATGAAATTTTTGATTCTCTAGCAAATATCTTACTGCGCCCCACAATGTAATAGGCATGTAATCTGGGCAGGAAAATAGACCCCAGGCACTTCTCTAGGGTGAGCTCTGCTTTATCTAGCCAGATTAAAAACCCATTTAGCCAACCACAGTGACTACCTTACTAAGAAAGACAATGTTCATAAGCAAATGATATTCTCTTTGCCAGAACATTGGTCTAGACTGAAGTCAGACCAAAGAACTGCAGGATATTTGAGAAAGATGGTTCCTCATCCTTTTGGGAGAGAATTTAGAAGGCAGGTATTTTCCCACTGTATATGAACAAGAAAGTAGCTAAAAAGAGGATAAGCAAAATAGAGACATGCAGATATCGATTCTGGATGACAATGTTGATGGATGACAATGTTGATGTACCAAATTCTTTGTGGAGCATCTGTTATGGGATAGAAGATATTTTATGCACATAATATGATTAATTTATTTAACCCCTATGATTATCCTGTAAGGCAGATTACTAATCTTGAAACATGTTACATAACCAACAAATGCCTTTGTCACCTATAATCATATACATTCACACAAATAACAGTAGATAGCTTTATCTGAGGTGGGTATGAAGAGGTACATAGCACCACCTAAAGCCATCAGATACTGAAATCATGAGCAGAAAACTGCTTGATGTTCTGCAGCACCACCCTAACTAGTTGCCAGCTCTGAATCAGCCCACCTTCCTGCCTTCTCCTGGGTTGTCAAACACTATTGGTGAAAACAGCATAATTGAATAATATAACACTCCAAACCCCCATGGATCCCCACTTCATTTCAGACATCAGTGCTGCTCAGACATAGATACTCCTTCTTGCTACTCATCAGCTATCTTTTGAGTTCTCCAAGGTAGTAACTCCAAATATATCCTGCTTTCTTCTTGGGCTTTAAGACATCTTAGTGTCCTGATCTCAGATGAAGACCATGCTTATTCTGTCCTTGAGATTAGGGACATTACCGGTGAATCTCCTCAATTACTCTACCTGTCCTCCTTTCTTACTTCATCATGGGTTATTGCTGGATTCAGCTGCACCAAGCCCTCCAGCTCAAGAGTCATTCCTATGGTTGTCTGTTAGCCTAAGCTCCAGACTTTCTGCTAAGACTGTGCATATAACAAGGGTGAAAAAAAAAAAGATTAGTACCCTGTCTCCCTCATCAAAAGCTTGCTGTTCTCCCTGTATTCCATATTATTGTGGTAATTATAAAATGAAGAAAAATAGAGTTGGCAGTGGATAGGTATGGAAGGAAAAGCATTGACACCAGAATTTTATGTCTTGCAAACCTCACAGTTACAGAAATTATTCTGATATCTCCAACTGCATTGGGAAGGTGGACAAGGACACTGACAGTGCCCAGTCAGCTCCTCACTGACATCTCATACTGTGAGAAACTATTTTGTGTGGACCTAGAGATCTATAATCTTGTACATGAATAGAAACACTCCAGAGCACAATACAGGAAACCTCTCTAGCTGTGTTGAGATGAGTAACTAATTACAGGTTGGGAATAGCTTTTTACTGATAAATGTCAAGAAACAACAAGAAAGCAGGCCTCATACATTTTTTACAGTCCCTTAACTTGGGGATCTTCTTTACATTCCTCCCTCTATCTAAGCCTTACCTACTGCTTATCTTCCCCAGAATCATCACCCAGCAACTGCTCCTCCTCCTCTAACTACTGCTGGAGATGATAGTATCCACAGCACTGTAGTAGGCAGCAGTATCTGCCCCCATCTCCATGGGTGAAATGCTGCTTATCTTTCAAAGCCCGATCCAGACATTTTCCTCTGAATACTCAATGACCTTTCTTTTCTGCTTGTCCTATTAGAGGTGATTGCTCATCATGGTCTCTGGCCCAGTGTTCACACTCCCTATATATCTTTGCATAAGTGGTCATGCATTGGTAGATGACCCTTATTCAACATTGTGCTCTATTGGGAGAGGGGAGGAAAACAAAGACATGATATCTTCTTCATCTTTATACTGTTGTTGACACTATTTGGTTAAGGTGAACTTCCTGAATACAAAATTACTTATACAGCAGGTCTTTGAATTTCATTGAATGTTGTTTCTTTATATGTTGATGAGATGCTGTAGGAATTTAACTACTGTTTATATCAATTAGCCTGAGATAAAATTTGTTTTATTATAGGTTGTATTGCTAAAGGTCACAGAACTGATCAACAACACTAGTGAGGACAGACTGTACAGATATATTGCTACTAAGGCTTAATTCCCAGGGAACACAGCATGTATAAGCTCTGGGAATTTTTGTGTTGCATAATTCTAAAATGCAAGGCATTTTAGGGGGAATGGTAAAGTTGTTAATGGGGAAAGGCAGGGGTGTCTCACACTCCTGCCTAAAGAAACTGCCCAAGTCCTGCAACAGTCTTACTGTGATCCATTCAAGTAAGTCCTGAAATGACCTTGGAGAAGAGTGCCAGACAGAGTTGTAAATTGGCTCATCTCTGCTGTGGGCCAGGAGCTGAGATACACACATGAAAAGGACATAGAGAAGATTACTTTTCAAAGGGAAATAAAACACCTGAATGGCGTAATACATGAATATTTCAGTATCACTAAATTCCTTACCACTTTACTGTCTGTCATCCATATAGAAATAGATGGCTTTGAACTTAGCACCTTAATATTTCTAGACTAGCAAATGTAAAAATGGTTCTGCGTGCTTGTTTGGACAAAACTTTGCAAGCCACAGCACAGGTTGTATTGTCTATAGACTATTGTTAAGTTTTACTTGGAAGGTTGAATATTGCTTTTGTTTATTATCCCTTCCCATGTGCCAGGCACTGTGCTGAGCACTTGTATAACAACAGGCATGATTATCCCTTAAGATGTAGGTAAGGAAAAGGAGACTTCTTTGAGAGAGGTTTAATGACTTACTCAAGGTCATCATCTAGCAAGTGAGAGATGAGGTTTTGAACTCTCAATCTGATGGACTTCAGAAGCTCATGCATTTACCTACTAGGAAGAGCATAATGCTCTCTAATCAAGCACAGGGAGTCACCCAAGTGTCACCAGAGGTTGCTGCTAGCTGAACAGGTATATGAAGCTCTTCTCAAGTGAAGGGACCATTCTTCCCAGGCCTTTCTCAAGTCATGTAGAACCAAGTGTTCCATTTTTGTCCTGTTTCCTGTAGAACTTTTCACCAGGAAAGACACCAAGAAGTGGGAACAAAAATAGTTGGCTAAATGACTTCCTCTCTGAGTCTCCATGCTGAAGCCATCTGCCTTGAGACTGTAATCTTTTGAAGGCAAAACAGGGGGCTCTGTTAGTCATTTACAGCTGCTTTAATTGGAGGACCCTTTTGGCCTTTTCCTGGAGAGTGAGCTTTGAATTTGTACTTCCCAGGCTGCCCTCCCCCACATCTTGCTTGTTGTCTTCAGGTCTCCAGTGTCACCTCCATGAAGCTTTTCCCTTCACTTCCATGGCCTCCTGTCCTTACCCCAGTTAGAGTTCCTATACACTGCACCCAAATCTGTGGTTTGTCTCCCTCAATAGATTGGGAAGTCTGTCTTCTTCCTGCTTCTACTTCTAGCACCAGCAAAGTGACTAGCATTTTAATTTTAATAGGAACTCAACAAATAATCTTTGCTCAATAAAGAAATGATTCTTTTATATTAGTTGTTATCAGCTATTATGGATCTGAGGAACTAAGGATTACAACCAGTAGGTCTAATTTTATGGGCAGGGTGAAATTGGTATTAAGATGAGGACCAAGGAGGGGCATTAGCTAGGACTGGACTAGAGGTGGGGCCTGGTTGGAGCAGGAAATGTGATATTCTCTATCATCATCATCATCGTTGTCATTGAACAAAAGGCCCCTGCTGTGATGGGGAGAAGGCAACAGGGAAAGGAGTAGAGTAACAGAAGGGAGAAGAAAATATTAGAAACAAAGTTGGTATGCTCTCAGTGTTACCTTAGGCTAATTTTCTTAAATCTTTAGATTTAAGAAAAAGATGAGTAAAGGAAAGTTTTTTATGTTTTTTTAATCAGGGATTCTCATTTGGCCTAGTTATAGTTTGGGAAGTTTGCACATTTCAAGGATTTAATTTAATTCCGCAATTAATGAAGGTACCAGTAAAATGTTAGCACTGTTTTGAAGGAGAATTCAATGAACACACACACAAAATCAGAATTGATGAAATATATTTGCTAATAGATGCAAAAGTGGTTGATACCCTATCGTCGACGGCGGCGGCAGCCGTCCGTCTCGAGAGACGATGGTGTAGCTTCTTAAGAGTCCATCTGCACCGCCGAGAATGGCTGTGCAGTCCGACTCGGGAGTGACATGGTATCTGTCTCCTCCCGTGTTGAATCGACATCTTGCGATGACGCTGAAGCTACAGAGCCTGGGCAGGGTGATATGGAGGGTCTGCTGTTGCCCATGCAGCAGACCCCCCCTCTCTTCGCAGCTGAAGGGTCCAAGGGAAAGACGGAGTCAATACAGCTTGGCTTCAGGTGCGCCGCAGGAGTTGCCGGTGTTGACTACAACGTCAAACCGCCTTAGGGACTCCGGCTCCGTATTTTCTGTCGGGGTTTACTCCCTTAGCCTTTCCCCTGAAGAGGTATGCCGCAAGGCAGCGGAGGTTTTTTGGAGTCAGAGTTTTCCTTCTCTGATGTGCCCTGACTGTAAGATAGAACCAGCGACACTTAGCTCGCAGGCCGACGCTCAATCCACTGAGCCAAACCAGCCAGGTGTGGTTGATACCCTATAGTATAGGAAAATACAATGTTTTCAGATTATCTTTTCTACAGAGTGGAAATCAATTGTATCTGCATAAGACCAAATCCTTTTGCATTTTTTGCTGTCAAAGATCACTTGCATTACTCTCAGTTTTCTACTAATCGTATGCATGCAAAGTTGTTAAGCAGTCTAACTGATGCAAAAAAAAAGTTATCAAAGGTAACCAGAGTCATAGAATCAGATAATCTTGGCAAATCCACAGGAGAAGATATGGACACTCCATTGAAAAGATAGCCAACGAACTTTTTTGCCCACATCTGAGCCTTGGATAATTTTCCTGAGAAAATGAGTTTAAAATGAAAATGACTATGGGTAGCTTATAAGACTATAGATCTTAGACCTGTTATAATAAGCTAAGGACAATAGCACTTTATAAGTGCAATGCCTTATTCTAAGTACTTTTAATGTATTACTTACCTTCTTTAATCTCTATAAACCTGTGGATTACATCCTATCCTCCCCAAATGACAGGATGAGAACTGAGCACAGGGAGGTTCAGTTATTCAACTGAGGTCACCCAGCTGTTAGGCAGCAGAACTGGAATTCCAACCCAAGGAGTTTGTTTCTACAGTCTGTTCTCTGGCCTAGACTGAGGTAATAGGTGATTTGAGAGTTACTTGGGAGGAAACAGTTTGGAACCTCTGTTGATTAGATTTGGGGGGAGGGTCAGTGGGGAGGAGGTAAGGTAGAGAGGATAGCCAGGAGAGAAGAAAAAAGTGATAAAATAGAGGAAAGAACTGAAGCTGTTTCATTCCTTGTTTATCTAGTATTTTGCAAATTGGAGAAAAGGGGTATCAAATTGCATCATTACAGTGTGATTTTACTCCGAACAGGGGTAAGGTAATATAAACTCTAACTGCCCCTGACTGGAGATGGCAGCCATCACTGTTTCCAGGAGACCACACGATGGTTAATAGAAATTAGAGTTCACACCAGTGATGGGGTGGGTCTCAGCTTCAGGTGGATGGGTGTGGGGGGGAAAGTCTACAAAGGCCCTGCCAGGGCACTTGGGGACATTTGCGCAGCAATCTAGAGTTCTTAATGCCCAGAACTAGTTCTAGAAGGGAGACCCAGGGTGGGAGTGGGGATGGAGAGGGAACAGTTCCTTGCCACCCCTCCGCTCTTCCGATTCGCTTCCTTTCTAGGTAGGAAAGAACTCTGCTATAGGAAGGCAGGGATTGAGGCCTCCGAAGTCCATGGCCCAGGATGGGAATCTCATGTCTCAGTATGAGGTTTACCGGCTTTAAATATAATACAATGTCTAAGGCAACACGTTAACTGCTCCTAAAATCCCATGAAGTCACTATTATGACCCTCCTCTTTTACTGATGGGGCAACTGAGACATGGAGGGTTCAGTCATGTGCCTACTCATGATGGAATAGCCTCAGGGCAGTCCTGCCCCAGAGGCTGCCCCCAAAACAATGCAATAACCCAAAGATATCTATAAAAAACAAAGCAGAAAAAGTTTTTCCAAACCACTGATCTGAAATATGGCTTAAATAAGTCATACTTCATCTAAAATAATCTCTACTCAGTTTGGAAAATAATCTTGACAAGTATCATATTGCTTAAAATCCTAACACCAATATTACAGAAATTAAGATGCCTCTTCAATACAAAAGATCTTTCAGTGTCTCGTTTAATCCAGACCTCATCAGTCCAAGGCATTGACAGAAGCCATCTCTCTCCATCTCTAGGGGCAGAGCAAGGCCTCTTTTTGAAAATGAAAATGAAAATTGAAGTGAGTAAGAAACAATATGCTTTTCTGACCTCCAGGGAGATGAAATCAGAGTTCAGCAAGTCCTAGCTGTCAGGAAAACTCTGGGCTTGGACCAGAGATCTCCACATGGAACACAGAGGAGCCACTTTTAGCCACTGACACGTGAAGACCAAAACATAATTACTGGTTGGCAAATGTTTGGTTTTGCTCCACTTTAAAAGCATGTTTGAGAAAGGCCACTGCAGCCTCAGAGACTGGAGCCCTGGCTCATAAAGGGGATCCTACATTTGCAAATTAATGATACTGCCAATTTTGAACATGATTTTATTAACAGGCTTTTTAGAATTCAGCACTTAAATAAAGATCCTCTGCTTGTCTCACTTCCACCTTTATGGTGCATGTCTAAAGGGCACTTATTGAGTCAGGCAAATTCACAGCACTTGAGTGTTCAAGTTAAACAAATTTTCTAGCTAAGCTTCAAAACCTGTCATTTTAGAATGTTGTAGGCATTTTATTCCTGTGTAAGTTATACAAATGCACTTTCATTAATTACCCCCAGAACAATGGAAGAACAATGCTTTCCATTCTAACTTATATAAACAACTTTCTGATTTGGGGGTCAGGCATTTTATGGTTTTTATGATTTTGCTGTGGTTTCACTTTTTTATTTAATTACATGCTGCTAAAATATCCTCTTTCCTATTGCAGAGTACTGAAGTTCTACTTTTTTTTTTTTGCATGTTAATAAGTTTACAATTTGTTGAGAGTAACCATAAGTAATGTTAATGATATAAGACACAGTTCTGCTCTTATATTGTTTTTAAAAATTACATTATAAACTATTCCAGATTAAAGGAAACTAAATAAACTTTAAAAACACATGCAATATTTGATGCTATACTGGATCCTGTACTAGACGGTGCAAATGCTATAAGGGACATTATGTCCTGGTCACCTGACAAAGTTGGAATACAGATAACATGGTAATTTTGTGTGTGTGTGTGTATGTGTGTGTGTGTAGACAGAGAAAAGGGAACATAGAAAGCACACTAATGATAAAGAAAGTGTTACATGTTAGTAAGACGCAAATCTGGTTAAGGAATATATGAGTTTTCTTTTTACTATTCTGATTTTTGCAACTTTTTAGTAAATTGGAAGATTATTACCTATTAAAAAATTTTAATGGCATGTTGCAAAAAAATTAATATAAAGTTCCCTTAGAACATTTTCTTCTGGAAAATTATTTCATGCTTTATTTATAAGCTTATCTATGGAACTGTAAACAAATATTAAATATTTACTTTCTTTGTCTTATTAAATCCTATTGATTCCAGCTGCGCCTGTGGAGGCCTGGCTAAGAGTCAGTGTGGCAGCAGACAGCAGATCTAGAGGCATCAATGAGAAGCTGTGCTTGGGGGGAAATAGGTTAGGCTATGGCCTCCTCTTATCCCAGCAAGAAACCTTGGGAGTCCTGAGCCTTCCAGCACTGACAGGTACTGAGCACCTGGCACTCAGCAGCGCTGCTACATGGCTGAGGGAGTAAGCACATGCATAACCACAAGGAGAATGATGGATCTTTTAAATAATTTCATGTAAAATGTAGGCAATTGACTTCTACTTCTGGGAAAAACGGGATGAATATACATACTTTTCCCTACTCTGCCCACTAAGTATAATACAACTACAAATAAACTGCAAATACAACTGTAAATAAAACAAACACACAAAGCTCCTAAAAGGTGCTGAGAAGGAGGCAGACTGACTAGGGACTTCAGGACCCAAGGAATGACATGATGGTGGGTTCCCTGGCTCTTCTCTTGGCTGTATGTATCCAGAATTTGGAAGCCAGCAACTCAGAAATAACAACAGGTACAGACTAAAAGACAAATGACCTTTCTCTCTAGCTAAAGACCCAGCAAAGGGGAAGCCTAGCAAGACAGTAAACTCTGAGGCAACAATTCCTCTACTCCAGCCAGAAATCACAGACAAAAATTGTGGCTGCATTTTTACCCACACTGGCAATGCCAAGTAGAGAGCCAAACTTCCACCCTTACTTAGCTGTAACAAGTGCCTCAGTTCTCTCCTCCCCATAAGGGACAGCGTCAGATGGGGCCAAGTAGGGAGCTGGGACCTTTATTTCCACTGGGTGGTAATAAACCCTGCACCTCCTCCATTCTCAGTCAGTGGAGACCACATGGGGAGCCTGGACTTCCACCCCCACCCAGTAATGAGGCATCCCTCCCTCTCCCCTTGGGGTGGTGTCAGAGAGGCTTAGTGGAGGGTCAGGGCTTTTGCCACTGCCCAATGGGTGGAGGCATGCTCTGCCTACTTGGTGTCAGAGGAGGACTAAGGGAAGCAGTAACCAGGCCCTCCTATCCTTCCCAGAGAAGCATAGCAGACGCCTAGTGGGGAGCTAAAAGTTCCACCTCTGCCCAGCAGTAATGAGACACCTCCTCCACCACCAACACCTTGGTGTCAACAGAAGCCAATTGCTGAATGTAAAATTCTAATCCCTCCTGGCAGTAACAAGATGGAACCCACTTCCCTTGCCAGAGAGGTGTCAAAGGAAGACATCTAAATTGGAAGGTTTAAATAAGATCCAGAATTTCACAACATAATACCCCAAATATCTAGATTTCAATTGAAACTCACACATCATACCAAAAACTGGGAAGATCTCAAAATGAATGAAAAATGGCCATCTATAGATACAAACACTGGGATAACAGTTATGTTAGAAATATCTTACAAAGATTTTAAAGCAGCCATCATTAAAATGTTTCAATGAGCCTTTATAAATATATACAAAACAAATGAAAAAATAGAAAGTATCAGCAAAAAAATAGAAAGTTTCAGAAAGGAAATCAAAAGATACAAAGAAAATAGAAATTTTAGAACTGAGGAATGCCATAGGCAAAACAAAAAAACTCAATGGACAGGCTCAAAAGCAGAACGGAAGGAACAGAAGAAAGAGTCAGTGAACTAGAAGCTGGAATAATCGAAGTTATCAAATTTGAACAACAGAGAGAAAATAGACTAAAAGAAGATGAATAGAACCTCAGCAATGTGAAGTATAATAGAACATCTAAGAGTCATGCATCAGAGGCCAGAGGGAGAGGAGACAGAGAAGATAGCTGAAAAAATATTAGAAGAAATTATGGTTGAGAACATTTCAAGTTTGGCAAAAAACATAAAGCTACAGATTCAAAAGCTGAGCAAATGCTAAGCAGGATAATCCTTTGTTATGTCAAGATACATAATAAACTTCAGAAAACTAGACAAAGAAAAAACCTTGAAAGCAGCCAGAGAGAAATGATGCATTACCTGTAGGCAGAAAACAATTCAAGTGACAGTGGATTTCTTATCAGAATTCACAGAGGCCAGAAAGAAGTGGCAAAATATTTTGCGAATGAAAAATGCTGAAATAAAGGACTGCCAACCCAGAAATATATATCCAGTGAAAATATCTTTTATAAACAAAGGGAAGTCAAGACATTCTCAGGTGAAGAAAAAAAGAGAATTTCTCACTAACAGACCTACCCTTGAAGAATGACTAAAGAAAATTCCCTAAACAAAAAGGAAATAATAGAAGAAACATTAAGAATAAAAAAAGAACCTGATGAGTAAACATACAGGTAAATAAATAGATTTTCCTTTTTCCTTTTCAGTTTTATAAATTGTTTGACAGTTGAAGCAAAAATTAAAACATGGTCTGACCTAGTTCTAAATACAAGCAGCCTTCAGACCTATGGCTTATAAATATCTATGCAAAGGAAAGTAGAGTTGTCTGACATACTTGAAAAAAAATAAAATTTAAAACTAATTTCAGACATGAAGACTAACTAAAAGGAATGCACAGCAAATGGGTTCAGGACCAGGATACAATGACTAAAGGACTTTCATAATTTAGCCACACACATATACAGGCATACACAGACACAGAGGGTGAGATAGGGCACCTCAGAACCATGAAAAATGCTTGTACAGTTATTTACTGATGTTCTCAACAGAATGGCTTTTGACAAGCTCAAGAAGTTCCTTTTCCTGTCCCTTTAATAAACGGCACTGTGAGATGTCAAACAAAGCATCAAGCTAAAGACAGCTGCCTGATTCATGGGCTCTCTGCTATTCTAGAGCCTTTGGCCTCCTTTTAAATCTGGAACTACTTGAGTCAAATTGGCAGGCTCAGTCTTCTCCAATCCCCACCAAGTATGCTTTACAAAGAGGGACTTACACTATCTAACTCCTCACATTCTGAATGGCACCAGCCATTCTGTGGGCTGTCTTGCTCTGACCTTGCATTTCTGCTTAGACATTTGGCTTCATCTCAGTTCCTGAGTCCCCCCTCAAGAGTTCATATGGCCAGGTAAACATCTGATCTGTTCTCATGGACTGCAACCTCTCTTGATAAGTCACCTGTACTGTCATCCCCTGAAGAGCAGTGTCTGGCATTACTCTTGTCACCCCACCACAGTGGCCAGGGTGCTGTTTCCTCCTGACACACATTTCTTGTTGCTGCTTGCCCACAGGAACTGCTAAGCACCGCCAATTCCTGCTGCTCATGAGGACCGACACCCCATTTCCTCACAGTGGAGGCCCCACACCAATGCTTCCTGAACGCTTCCTAGAGCCACTGCCAGGCCCTTCCGAGAGTCTGTCCTCATGGCAGATGCACTTCCTTGTCTGCCTCCCCCTAGGAGATGCATCAGATTCTAGATCCATGCTTTTCCCTTCAGGGGCTATTCTGCTGAATCTTACCAAACATAGGTAAACATGTCCCAATATATGGGGGGCAGGAGGGCATTGTATAAAAGTTTAAGGGGGAAACCCCACACACACATATTCTACAGCATTACATTGGATCACAAACACATACAAATCGAACTTTGCAGATAGAGACCATAGAATTTATGCAGAATAGTGATTCCCAGATTTTCTGATTTTCCAAGTGGCTATCACACAGAAGAAAAAGCAGACAAGGAGTGAGAATTTGGTTTGTCCTAAAAGGGACAACTGCTTTCACCAATATTTAATAAGAAAAAGGGAATTTTAACAACAATAATATAGGATGAACAATCACAGCATTTAAAAAATGACATAGATTAGCTTTATAAAAATGCATATTATCTTTTATTCTAGTTTACTTGGCCTCATACTCATCTAAACTCTTTCATAAGCCAACAATGTCACTCTTAACAGTATTTAGTTATTGTGTTGTTCAGTAGTGGCCCAATCACTGAGATGGAACAAACCTCTGGATTGACAGATGAGAAAATGACTCATTTACTCAGTTAGTTACTAACTAATAGCAATGGCAGACTGCTGCATGCTGATTTCCAATTCAATGTTCTCTTTACTACATTTGGTAAATGAAGATTATGATCATGTTCAATGACTTCTCTGTGAGTGCTAACATTGGCAACAACTAGATTTAACATCAATTAACCATCTCTTCCCTCCAGTGACTAAAAAACCAGAAGCTTATCTTCATGGATGTCTCAACTGAATGGTTCTCATACACCAATGAAGAAAAGGCATGTGACCTCAGTGGGGACACCCTTGATTATGTATTCCAAGAAATAAATGCTGCAGCATTGTTTAGTAGAGAGTCTTATTTGGCAAACTTTGGCTTTTTTAATTAATTGCTGTGGTTTGAAGATTTTGCTCAAAAGTAAAAATAACATAGGGCACTCTCTTCAGATGTTTCCATGTCTCATATGTGCATAAGCTCAGGGACTGAGGAGTCAAAAAGCACCTCTTTGCAAGCTTAGAACTATTTTTAATGTTCCTCTTTCCCTATCAACATTAGACAGTTTCTATTTCCATATACTGTGTTACTTTTTATCACTTCTATCCCAAGATATTAATTCAGTTTTTCTCATTCCAGTCTATATTTTTACACTCCTCTCATTCATGTTTGCCTAGAGTAGTTTAGGAAATTGCTCTTTGGCACTAAAGTGAATAAATCACCCTTAATCTGGCATGTGGATGAATATCTGATCTCTAATTGCATTCTGCAACTTCACTTTGAAAGCTCTCATCAACTATTTCTGCTTCATTTTTCTTAGGAAATTTTAGACATTTGCCCCATTCTAATGTGGGTATATAAAGGACAAAAAAGTGCAAAGGCATAGGTTTCTCTTAGAATAAGCAATCAAATGTTTTAGAAAGGATCATCCAAACCACAAAGACTCCTGCCTGTTTGAAAGTGCACCCATGATTCCTGACTTTTCCTCTGCATTTTTTTTTTATCTTCACAGACTATCTTCCCAGTTATGGAAACTCTAAATGAGAAAACTGAGTGTGTTCACTCGCAAATATTTGCCACACAAAACCAGAAACTTGAAGTTTTGATCACATAATTCTTAAAGTATCAAGTTTTAATCATTTAACAGAACTGAAGGCACTGAAATATTTTACTAAGTTTTATCATTTTAACTATTAGGCAGAATGATAGTGCAGAAGTTTAGAAATTTGGCACTAAACAACAATTTGCATTCCATTTCTGCTGTTTAAGGGCTTTGTGATGGGCAAGTTACTTACCTATTTAAAGCCATATTTTTTCTATTACCTACCCAATAGAGCTGATAAGGACAGTAATAATTATATAGTTAACATGTATTGAACATTTATTATTCCAGGCACTGCATTCAGTATTTTACATGATTATCTCATTTAATCCTCAAAGGTCAATGCAATCAGGCTTGAGGCCACCACAACTATTGGGTGATCTGGAATTTGAATCCAGAACCTCTCACTATAGGCACCATGCTCAAAAGACCTCTCAGAAAGGGTATCATATGGGGCAACGAATATGAAATACATAGCATTGTATCTGACATGTTATAAGGGCTCAATAAAAGTTTACTATTATTTTTGTTAATAGCAAAAGGATGCTTTAATTAATACAACAAAGAAGTAATATAATAACCTTTTAAGAGATTCTATACCTTATTGAGTGTTCTGGGTGAGCACTGACACTCTGACAGCCACACAATTTTTGAAGGCCAGCAAATGTACTTTTGTCACCGAGATTCTAATACTAAGCATCTACTTTGGAGTCAGTGGTCTATAAATACCACTTGAATTAAAAGATGTTCAGAATGGTCATGAATATTTAATCTATCACAATAATCAAAACACCCAAAGAATAAAGACCTTGGCATTAGCAAATGGCCTAGAATAAAAGTCCCGGTTCCTTTTGCTTGTCTGAAATATGGGTATGGCTCTCATAAGCAGCAAGATTTCATAAGAATGAAGTTTAAGACCTATTCCAGATGCAAGAAACTTTGTCCTATTTTTGCCCTTATCAAACAGTATTTATTAAGCAACCATTTGCTTCTCAAATTCTAATAAAGTCATATAAAGTAAGCTAAGGGTTGACTGCTCACTTAATCAAGTCCAAACAAGACCCTGAAATGTCTCAGGAGAGATTGAATAATTGGTTGTTGGAAAATAAAAGGTTTATAAGTGCATATCCAAGTAAAATATATGTTTTTGATCATCTCTAATTACTAGTTCGACATCATAATAAAAATCACTATTTCTTCACATTATTTTCTTTTATTATACTCTCAGTAAATGCCATTTCTTAATACATCATTCAAAAAAGTAAATAATTTTACAGATTGTTTAGTTGAATGCCTCCATTCTACAAACCGGGTCATCAAACTGATTAGTGGCAGAACAAAGACTCCATCTCCTGATTTGGGGATTTTTCAAGCATCTGAAAAAAAACATGGCCTCAGAAAGATTTAGGTTGATAAGATAAAAACCAACTTCAGAACAGTTGAAACATCCAAAAGCTAAGTGGCATATGTAATAAGTGGCAAATATCTCAATACGTTTAAAATTTTTAGAATTTATATCTTTTTTCTCAGTGCAAATTCTTATGAGATTTTCCTTTTACTTAATTTTTTAAAGAAATAGGTTAATTAAAACTTAGCTAATTACTCCAACACAATTAATTAATGGTTTTACACAAATCAATGCATTTCTAGACAACCACAGTTGACCTTTGAACAACATGGGTTTGAACTGTGAGGGTCCACTTATACGTGGATTATATCAACACATACAATACTATAAATGTATTTTCTCTTCCTTATGATTTTCTTAACATTTTATTTTCTATAGCTTAATTTATTGTAAGAATTCAGTATACAATACATATAACATACAAAGCACATGTTACTCAATTGTTCGTGTTATCGGTAAGAGGCTTCTGGTCAACAGTGGACTATTAGTAGTAGTTACAGTTTGGGGGAAAGTCAAAAGTTATAAATGGATTATACATGGGTTAGCATGCACACTGTTCAAGGATCAACTGTACTTTAATTACATTCCCGAAAACAGAGATGTTTGGTCAAAACTTTGTACTAACCCACTGCTGCTCTTCAAATCAATATTTCAAACTTCCTATAAATCTTTCAGTTGTGTACGTTAAAGCATAAAAACTAATGTGGACAGGCCTGAATTTAATCTTGTACACCAGGTTGTGAGGTTGTTTTTAAAGTGACTGTAATAAAAACCTTAGGTCCACATGGATCTAATTGTTTTATGCACAAAAGTTTTTCTCGCTGGACAAATAGATGTTGCTGATGAAGGGCAGGCCTTGTTTAAAAAGAAACCAAATACAATAATTACTTAGGCATGTAAAAGACTTACTTGGCCACCACAAAACCCACCCTGAAGAAGTATGCTGGCTGGAATGAACGGGAAAACCAGGAATAACAAGGAATTAAAATTTCTTTATGCTCCAGTGTAGCAGATTGAATTTTCTAAAAATGGCCATAGCAATACTTCTGAACCCACATGCTCCTTCTTGAATTTGAGCAGGGCTGTGTGACTGCGGGGATGAATGGAATGTGACAGAAGTGAGTCTGCCTGATTTCTCAGGCTAGGTCATAAAGGAAATGGGGCTTTTTGACTCCCTTTCTCCAGACCCTCATCTTGGAACCCAGCCACAGGCTGTGAGGACACTGGCCACAGGAAGAAGCCACCCATGGGTAATTAGCTGACAGCTCCAGCTGGGATCTCAATGACAGCTGCCATCATCTGCCTGGCCTGTGAGGAAGGGAGCCTTTGGATGATTTAATCCCTGCCTTTGAGCTGCTCCAGCTGACGCCAAGTGGAGCAGAGATGAGCTAGCCCCATTGAGCTCAGCCCAAATTGTGGATTCCTGAGCAAAATAAATGTCCTTGGAAGCCACTACTTTTGTGGTCTGCTACTCAGAAATAGATGAGGATAGCCAGACATCCAGTTTTGGAAAGGGACAATCATAAAGGACAAATGCATTTTCACTTACTTTCTATTCTTTTGGCTTTTAACCATTTCTCTCATTTTCAAATTCTTATAAAAAGGAATGGATAGACTAGACCAGTGTAAACATTTTGATCAAGGTGCTGAATTTAACAGAGAAAACCCACAGGTGAGAATCTAGCACATCAGAGCATTCACATTGTACCTCTGACAGGCCATTGCCAAGCAGAAACATCTGATATTTGCATGGAGTAGTCACTGGGCTGGGCCTAAGCAAAACCCTAATCAGAGGAGACTGCCTTTAGAAGCCCCTGGGCTTCTTCCTATCCCTTCTAGCCTCTTCTGGAAATCCTGTCACCTGGGCATCTGGTCCTCCCAGCAGCAATGCAGCTGAAAAACTCAGTCACATGAGGCACCAATGAAATTTTAAATTGTGATCTTCTCAGAAACAAAATGAATTACGGGAGGAAAAAACACCAAGAAAAGCAATGCTGAGTATAAAGGGATTTAATGGTAGGGTTTTAGATGCCCATGGAAGAGATCGGTTGAGCTGGAGAGTTTTCTTGGCACCTCTCAAATTATCCCAGTTGCTAGGCGCATTCTAGGCAGAAGGTGCAGGAAGTACAGGAATAGGCCATTGTAAAAGGCCACAGCGTATGCATGGGCCGTTCCATATTTATTGACTGTAAAGTGACGGGGAGGAATATCAGGAAATCAGCCTAGACATGTGGGCAGGAGGCAGACAGTGTGGGTCTCACATGTTCTGTTGTGAAGTTGACCCTCGCCTGTAGCCAGTGGGAAGCTACTGAAGAGTCCTTTGTGCACAGGAGGAAAATGCCTAGCTCAGGAGTCAGCAGGCCCGGAAGTAAGTGCTGGCTCTTCCTGTCTTTAGGTGTCTGAGGAGGCTCAGGGCTCGATGTGGTTGTGATTGCAAAGACTGTCCAGCTCTGAAAGTCAACGCTCTGAGTTATGTGACCCCAAGACATGAGGTCACCATGCGGTGAAGAAGGTGGAGTTCCTACAACATAAGCTGTGAGGTAGGACGGCAGCCTCTCTACTTTTTCCAGGGCACTGGCCTAAAAGGCAAGGAATGCATCTGTGTTTTTATTTTGACAAAATATCCACAGGTTCAAAAAACAACAACAACAGTATTCACCAATGCTTCTTTAACTTCAAATTCTACTGTCCATAACATTCCCCCCAATATTTAAGATGATATTTCTTTAAACTGTATATGTATCCATCTGCCAAGCATAAAATTGGAAAATTGGGCAAATGTGTCACTGAGATATATGAGTTTCCAAGGACAGAAAAGACTGGGAGAGGGGCCCAGATTTGGAACTGGGGATCAAAAATTGGCAAAACATTTTTATAGTTTATTTGACAAAATTGCCTAAAGAAATTATAGCTTATTTAAGAAAAATAAATTCAGCTGAAACTCAAACACAATATAAGGAACTAGAAAGAAGTCATTTGTGACATTTTCCAAAAGAAATAGTACATTTTTTTCTGGGAAAATAGGCAAATGAAAAGGTTCACATTCCTAACTACACAAGAAATAGAAGAGACATAAGAATTAAAATAGATAATGATACAGCCACTGATGACACAGTATTTCTGCCTCTGTTAACTATGTGATCTTAGACTTTTCTATACTTTAATCTGTCACATATATGTAAAAAAAATGTGATAATACCAGACCTATCCTACCTCATGGCAAACCTATGGAAAAAATGTTTGTGGAATATTAATAGGTTTCCTGCAGCAGATATTACTGAGCTTGAACTTTGTTTTCTGGCTTGGGAAGGTCTTTCTGAGCTGCAAGAAGGTAAATATCTTCTCAACACTTCTGTTAGAGTCTCCGAGGTGACCATGTATAAACCCAGATTGCTGCTTAGATGACATTGGCACAGCAACACTTCTGGCTAAGCACCAAAGAAACAGCAGTGGCCTTTCTCAGTGCAATCAATTACCACAGAGGAAATCCAGCCCAGGGCTTAAGTGTATCCTAGAAGCACAACAGGGGAAACACACACATACATAGTCAGGCAGACACACAGATACATACATATGTCCATACATGTACTTGTACACAAAGACATACACAGAGATATATTCACACAATCCTCCACATGTATACACATACAAAACAGAAATAGACACACACAGAGATACACCCACCCACACATGTATATGAAGACAGATACATGCACATGCCCATACATGTACACCAAGATACACACACACACACCACATACATAGACAAGACAGACATGGACAGTAGTGCAAACACATACAAATATATATACACACAGACAAATGCACGCAGATATACATACCCACATTCAGTTACAGAAGGAGGCAGTCATGTACAAATGCACACACTCTCTGCATACACACATTGTGGCCAACAGTGTGGGGTGAGTATACATGAGCAGAAGAAGTGCCCCCCTGCCCATTAAATACAGACTTCATCCACTGCAGGCTGTTGCCTTCCCATAGAGGCAGAAAATAGGCCTCATGATATTAATTATTATCATTTCTAATGTAACAAGTTATAACTCTAAACAAGATCATGATGCATTTGGAGTGTATGCGTGTTCCTCAGAGTTCTACATATAAGTTATATTTCAATCCTAAAAATCTGTCTGGCAGCCCCGAGCCCTAGCTGTCTGCATCCAATTTATCAATCTTCAGGGAAGCTGATGACAGTCCAGCTTCCCCTTTCAGCCCAGGATTAAGACACTTGCCAATCTGACAACCGACACAGCTGCATCTCTGTTTACTTAGACTCCCTGCTGCATTCACATCAAAGTCCACACATTCTGAAAATTCATAATCTCTCCCACCGGCAAGAATTAGACACAGCTGACCCAGAAAAGGGCCACTCCACAGGCATGAGCAAACCCCAGTAAACAACCAAGTCTGCAATTAGCAGTCCCAGCCTTTTCCTTTGGGGTTTCCTCGCCGTTCTGCCTCTTTTCCCAGAGTAGAAATACTGCCTCTTTCCTCTGTGCTTTCAGTTACAATCCAGAGTGAAATAAGAGATGCAGATCTAAGTGCACAGTCATTTCGATCAGCGTGCTTGTGTGTTTATGCCACAGCAAGACAGTCGGTGACTTTGAGTAAACAGATTTCAGATCTTCTGGTCATTCTTTAAGACTCGATGTCTCTTCTCTGAGAAACATTTCTTGACGACTCCACACACCTCCTTCCCTATCACCTGGTTTGCTGCCCTTCTCTGGTACTTCCAACAGCTGGAACAGACGTCTATAATTGCCCTTAACTCATTGTTTTGAATCTGTTTATGTAGCCATTTCTTCATGACACTGCGGATTCCTCATGGGTACATACAATATGTTCCAGTTTGTCATCTTGGGACCAGGCACATACAAAACAGGTACTCAATAAAAATGTGACGTGTTAGCAGCAATCTTTCCAGGGAAGGAATGAAGGTTGTTTTCCCGAAAGATGGCTAGATGGGACCTTAAGGCACAATGGAAAACCAGAAGGATTTGGGAAAGACAGGTGTGTACAGTCAAGGCTGAATGCCAGGTATGTGGCCCAGCTTCTGTGCCCTGAAGGACAGACTGAAGGTCACCCTAAATGTTCCTTGCGTAAGTTCCAGCAAAGCAGAACTAAAGATCATAAGTGATCATTTGCTGCTCTTGTTGAGTTTATGCAAATGAACAGGATAAATTAAAAATGGACTTAATGCAGTCCCTTTAATGACAAGGAGGGTAATCTTAGGGAGAAAAATTGTGATTCAAGGAAAATCACAATGCTCAGTGGTAGACTATAAAGTAGTGAAGCTCACTGTCTTTAAAGTTTCTTTTCATTTAAAATTTGTTTTATTTGAAAGTTAAACTATGTCTGTGGTATCATCAAAGATGTTTAATTTATAGGCAAGAAGAATGTCAAATGCCTTGCAACTAGATGTCTTTCCAATAAGACAGTCCTACAGATTGAGAGACTTGTTTGTGGGTTATGTTACATAAATTAACATGTGTTGTCTGTTTTCATAGAGCATAAGCCTATGATCTCATTACCTGAGTGATTGTCTGTACGTATAGGCCTCACTTAATCCTGTCTGCATCGCTGCCTCCTGAGACTCAATGGTTTGGCTGAACTAAGTGGCTGGGTTGGTGAACTATGGGGTGGTCTGTGGGCTTCACTTTAAAACTGGTTTCTCTTTTCTATCCTAATGGCTTGGACAGAAAGAGCCCAGAGGTCTGAGAGGGGGAAAACCTAAAATATTTCCCTCAGCCCAAGCTAAGTATAGTGGGCAAAAGGGTTTTGGACAGGTGAGATATGCCTGGCACCCCTTCCTCCAAAGATGTCCTTTTTTCCCTAATGTGGGACATTGAAAACTTAATACCTGCCTTTTGTTATCTAGTGGTTATAGATTGAATGATGTCTTTTAACCCTGTTGCCAAATCTGTTGCCCCCAAAATACAACAAGGATGCCAGCCTGTTAAACCAAGCACACCGTTGTCAGGGGACAGCCAACTGACTTGTAGTCTGCACGATCCTTCCCCACATGGGAAGGCCACCCTCCCCTCCACACCCCCACTCTTATTAGGGATTTCTGGACTCAAGGGTAGGTAGGACGATGACCATGTCCAGCTTGAAGCAGCTAGAGGAGCTCAAGACCTTCGCCCATTGTCCTTTATAAGATTATAAAGGGTCTTAAGTCTGAGAGGGAGGGATTGTTATTTTTTATTGTTAAAATAATTAATTAATTAATTATTTTTAAAAAGAAGAAGAATATATGAAAGGGTGAATCAGGAGAGCTTGTATGTACAACCCATGGACATGGACTTGGGGAGGATTGCTGGGGGAGTGGGGGTGCTGGGTGGAGGGGAGCAAAGGGGAAAAATTGGAACTATTGTAACAATATCGTCATCGTCGTCGGCAGCCGTCCGTCTCGAGAGACGATGGTGTAGCTTCTTAAGAGTCTATCTGCACCGCCGAGAATGGCTGTGCAGTCCGACTCGGGAGTGACACGGTATCTGTCTCCTCCTGTGTTGAATCGACATCTTGCGATGACGCTGGAGTGTCCTCTCCAGTGAAGCTGAAGCTACAGAGCCTGGGCAGGGTGATATGGAGGGTCTGCTGTTGCCCATGCAGCAGACCCCCCCTCTCTTCGCAGCTGAAGGGTCCAAGGGAAAGACGGAGTCAATACAGCTTGGCTTCAGGTGTGCCGCAGGAGTTGCCGGTGTTGACTACAATGTCAAACCGCCTTAGGGACTCCGGCTCCGGATTTTCTGTCGGGGTTTACTCCCTTAGCCTTTCCCCTGAAGAGGTATGCCGCAAGGCAGCGGAGGTTTTTTGGAATCAGAGTTTTTCTTCTCTGATGTAACAATATAATCAATAAAATATACTTTAAAAAATGTGACGTGTTAGGAAAAACGTGTGATTATGGCTGCACTTTTATCACTGGGATATTCAGGCATTCTTGTGGCTTTATGGGACCTCCCACCGAGGTCATCTGTCTCTGAAAACCACTGACAAACAGTACACACACCATGAAGGTGAGGTGGCAGTTCTCAGGTCTTGAGTGCACAAGTTTCTCATAATGGTCAACAGAACTGACACGGAAGGAGATATTTTTCATTAGGATACAACGTTTGCCATCTGAACTTTTTAAATTGTATTCATTGTTCTTGGTACTGTTTTTTCTCTCACGACCATAAGTGTTTTCTTGTTTGGGAGAATCAATGTGTTTCAGAGACATTTATTGTTTTCATTATTAAAGAATTTTTAAATAGAGAAAGCTAAGTCCTTTTAATCAACAAAAACTCACCATATAGCATCTAGTCGCACAATTTTTGTTAGACTTCCCTGAGAAGTATGATCAGGATCCCAGTTACCTGAAGGGGGTGGGGTGGGGGGCTGGGCATCAGATAAAGTATTCACTAGTTAAATGCCTCCTGGGTATGAATCTTGCAGCATGGTAATCTAAACTTGTACCAAGTGTAAACAAATGCTCCTTTCATCCTCATAGCACTGTGGTGGAGGTATTAGCTCCGTTCAAATGGGTCTATATCTTAGACCTTTGGGTTTCTCACAAATAGTTTGAATCACAAATGTTAAGCCAGAACAAGTGAAGACAGTGACAAAATTCAGGAGCTGTTGTTTGCTTTAAGAATTTTCAGTAGCTCAACTGTTGACCACAGAATATGAAACTGGGAGTTTCTGATGGAGTAAATCAGTGGTTTATTTAAAATATCACAGACATTTGTTTCCAAGAAAATACTTGCACTTGTTAACATGACCAGTCGTGAAGCTAATTAGGATTATAATTAGCCTTTATAATTTTACAGATTTTACAATTTAGAAATTTTACAATTTGGCTTTTTGAAAGGCCAAATTTCTTCTTTAAGAGGCACTGTCACACACAATAATGATGAGGGAGCTGAAAGCAGAGGAGAATTCAATGTTCAAGACTGACAGTCGTCAGAAGGGAGGAGTGAGGGAGGGATTGGATGAAAGAAGGGGAAGGGATTAGTCAAAGAACAAATATACATGAACCAGAGACACAGACCACAGCGTGGTGATGGCTAGAGGGAGTGGGGAGGGGCTGGGTGGAGGTGGGCAAATGGGGACAGGGGTGCATTTGTAATAGTATCAACAATAAAAATAAAGTAAAACAACAATAATGAATAAAATAAAGTTGCTATGCATTTAAAAAGAAGAAAATTCAGTACCCTGAGATTTTACATTTCTGGTTTTTGAGTTCTGAATGCAATCTTCTGTGTCACAGTGTTGGTTTGGTTTGGTTTTTAATCAGTAGTCTTAAACTCCTTGCAAATAAGCTCATGAGTTTAAAACTTTTTATTTCCTCATAAAATTATAATCAGTGCATTTTATTGTGTGTGAACTATATTTCAACTAAAAAAATAATTCCTTTTCTCACATAAACAAAAACAAAAATGTACTTTTCTGGGCTAAGTGGAGAAGGATGATCCAGCTCTAAGATTTTTTTTTTTTTACAGTAAATATAAATGAACAAATTCATGGCTCAATCTGAAAATATGAGATACATTCTGCTTATATGCTTCCAAATTTTCAATAGGAAATATGCCAAAGCCCTTTTAAAAATCACTTCTGTAGAAGGGGCAAGATGGGAGGACAGGGTGTAGCATGGGAAATCCATTTATAGCTTGAGTTAAACAATTGCTAGAAAGGAGGTGGGCTTTAGTGCATTACAGCATTAATAAATATTTTTACAATTGGAAAGAAACCATTATAGGGTTTTATGGAGACCTGGGGAGTGTCCAATAGCATAAACTTGCTTTATAATCTATGGTTATGACCAGAAATGGGAAAGGAAGTAGAAAAATCAGTGTGTATATGTGTGTGTGGTTGGCTTAGATGACCTATAAGATTCTTTCCAAATCATAAATCCTGTGTGTGCTACAAGAGGTAGACATGTCAAAGGAAAAATAAATGAATAGAAACAAAACAACTAATAAGCTGCAAATGGTAGAGTGTAGGAGAAACATTATCATTTCTCCAGTGTTTTTACTATGTGCCAGATGAGACCTCATAGTAACTCTACCAGGTAAGTACAATTATTTCCCTGTTAAAGAAACAAAATTATAGCTCAAAGAGATTTAATAACTTAACCAAGTTCATCCAAACAGCCAGAGGCAAGGCCAGGTTTCAATCTGACACTTGGCTGACTCCTAAGCCTGTTCTCTTCCCACAGCTCAATTGGCTTTAGACCCCAAAGCCATTCTCAAATATGGGAAGCAGTTCTCACCTATCCACTGCTTGGCTCTTATTCAGCTGAAATGAACTCTGACAGCAGATGAGATGTAGTGATCTCGAGCTGCCAGCTGAGACTGCCATGTACCATGCTGTTTGAGGAAAATCTCCATACTGTAGGCCTCCCACAAAGGACATCCTTACTTCATTTTGCCAGGTGAATACAGAGACAGCTATTTTATAACCTAAAGAGATGCAACTCCAGAATATAAGATCCTTACCAAGTAGTCCATTTCATTATTTTGTATAGATCATCTGTATATGCTAGCATGCAGCATCTGAAAGAATAGACACATGCTGTGCACTAGCCACAATATTTTACCTTAGCAATAAAATATTACATACTAATACCCTTCTTTTCCTGTTTATTCTCACATAAGTATTCAAATGTCCTGTGGAAATCAGCCTTCTCAGTAAGAAAATCCAGAGAAGGCTGGCAAACATGCACATTTCAGGGACCACAGAGGGCCAATGAACAAACGACACAGTTGGAACAAAGTCTTCTTAAACTCTTAACTCCCAAATCCTCTATTCCTTGTCTTCACAATCTTTCTCTTTAATACACAATTCTTTACTTCATAAAATTTTCTATTAACTTTCCAGTAATGTAATCTTATCATGGCCTCTCAAACTTACAACATATTAGCTACAGGAAATTATATTTTTCACTAAAGTAATATAACATTCGCTATAGGATTCTGCTTTTGCTCAAGTTAAATGGTACACAAATGTACAAATCTTATGTTAATTATTCTGTTATATAGAACATTCATTCACTGATTCATTTACTCAACAAATATTGTTCAAACATCTAACCTGTACAAGTCCCTGTCTTGGCACCCGGGATAGAGCAGTAAATAAAGCAATGCCCATGAACTTTAAATACTAGTGGAGAGCTAGATAACAAGCAAATTCGTCGTCGTCGGCAGCCGTCCGTCTCGAGAGACGATGATGTAGCTTCTTAAGAGTCTATCTGCACCGCCGAGAATGGCTGTGCAGTCCGACTCGGGAGTGACACGGTATCTGTCTCCTCCCGTGTTGAATCGACATCTTGCGATGACGCTGGAGTGTCCTCTCCAGTGGGGCTGAAGCTACAGAGCCTGGGCAGGGTGATATGGAGGGTCTGCTGTTGCCCATGCAGCAGACCCCCCCTCTCTTCGCAGCTGAAGGATCCAAGGGAAAGACGGAGTCAATACAGCTTGGCTTCAGGTGCGCCGCAGGAGTTGCCGGTGTTGACTACAACGTCAAACCGCCTTGGGGACTCCGGCTCCGGATTTTCTGTCGGGGTTTACTCCCTTAGCCTTTCCCCTGAAGAGGTATGCCGCAAGGCAGCGGAGGTATTTTGGAATCAGAGTTTTCCTTCTCTGAACAAGCAAATTAGTGTCCACATAATAAAATTTTAGGTAGTTATAAGTGCTATGAAGAAATATCATTTAAAGTAAGGCTATGCAGAGTGATGCAATGTGTTATTTTAGATGGTGGTTGGGAAAGTCTTCTTTGAGAAGAGTGTTTGAGTATATACTTACATTAAAATGTGAGAACAATCCATAAAACTCTCTGATGAAAGAGGATTCCAGGTAGAGGGAATAGCAACTGCAAAGGCCTGAGGACTTCTGTTGGATGGCTTTTTGGCCAACTCTCTCCCATAATTGTAGAAAATAAAATTGACTATTAGAGCTGTGATCCAAATTCAACATGAAGCCTCATTTTTCCTACAGTATACATGCAAATATACATAGGCAAATACAAACACATACATTTATAATATTGTTGTAGTTTGAGGGACTACAGCAGAGGCCACGTATTAGCCAGGGTCTTCCAGATAAACAAAAACAATAGGATGTGTATATATGTGGAAATAGACTTATTGTAAGGAATTGGGTCATGTAGTTATGGAGTCTGGCAAATACAAATCTTCAGTATTGGCTGCCAGGCTTGAGACCCATGATGGCCAAAGGTTCAGTCCCAGGCTGAAGACCAGCAGGTAAAAACCCAGGAGACCTAATGGTGCAGGTGAAATTTGAAGGTAGTCTGTTGAAAAATTCCTTCTTGCTTGGGGAGGTCAGTCTTTGTTCTATTCAGGCTTTCAACTGATTAGATGAGGCCCACCCACATTATGGAGGACAATCTGCTTGACTCAAAGTTCACCAGTTTAAGTATTAATCTCATCCCCCCAAACCCTCCAAACTGACACATAAAATTAACCATCATAGACAGTGTGGCTCCCAAGGCAACAGGAAGTGGTTATAGGAGGGCAGGGTGATCTAAAACAAGGCAGTTTCAGGGGAAAGGGGTATTCGTTCAGCAACAAACACTTACGTGAAAATTGCTGGATTTTCAGTTCCACTATTAAGATATTCAATGCTGTGTATTCACTCAGGTGGGTGAAGCTGGAAAATCTAAGCAGTGATATTTCTGTAAGAGAAATATGTTCATATGGCAGATCCAAAGCCAGCTGAGTAAACTAAGGATCAAGCAAAAGATTGGTGAAGTACCAGGACCCCCATCAGACCCACATGGCTTCAGGGAAGGCTACGGCTTGGAGATGAATACGAGACAGGGAAACTCACAAGAACTGAGATCTGAGAGGGAAGAGAAGAGCATGCAATAATTCAAGAGTTGCTCAGAGGTACAAGCCTGGCACCTCATTCACCACACTTCAGTTCTGGTTGGAGATGAGTGTGGCTCAAATAAGATCTGGGCCATAGAATCCTCGGTTTAGAATTCTTAAACTTGCAAGTGGAATCATCAGTAAAGTTAGCTTTGGTGAAGTGGAGAAATCAGGGGTAGAGAAAATGAGAAGGTAGTTAACATACATCCATGTAAATTAGAGGCACACATTAGTAGTTTTGTTCCTATGGACAAGGAGCTTCTACTACTGCTCAGTACTGCTTTGAGAAAACATATGTCCTTTGAAATCTTCTGAGTCATTTTTACTCAAGGAATATTTTTCATTCATCTGTCACTAAATTTTGACACAGAGAAAAAGTTGCCTTCATTCTACAATAAAATAAGCAGAAAGAAAGAGCCAAAATTTTCATAGGTTCACTCACTAAGCAAAGATCCAAATACTTTAGAGCAATATTTCCTAAAGGTAGAGATGAATTCACCATGTTTTATCAAACAAACTTACAGAGAAATTCTTGGCTCACTTCAAGGCCACATTATTTGAAAGACATGATACATCTAGTAAACATCTATCTTAGCAACTAAAAACTTAAAAACGATGTGTGAGATTTATTTATGTAACAGAGCTTTGGGGGGCCACTATTAATAGTGTAGTTGACTCTTTTTATCAATAATGTATTCATTCAAAATCAAAATATCTTCCATATCAAAATATAATGCATCTCTTTGGACAACATCCACTCTCCTACTTCCAAGTTCATGGCAATAAAGCCTGATGGATTGTTTAGCTTCTTAAGAGGTGGTTAAAATGCTATTTTTAGAGAAACTTCACTTGATTGGATAGTTCCCTTTCTCCACTTCGAAGTGTGTATTCAAATGCCTACATTCCTTAACTTAAAAGGAAAATGTTAATGGACTAAAAAAGTGTAGTTTAGGTCCTATTTTTTATAACTGTTCCAATATCTGTATTTTTCTGACTTTAGACACCCATTCACCTATTTTCCCTGTTTCCTGGTATGTGAAATGCATTTTTAAAATGACTGCTTGCCATCAAATGATATCAACTCACATTCTGAAGTGCATGTAAAAAAGAGGTAGCTTTGCATGACTCATATGAGGCTTAAACTTACATTAAATATAAGTGAAAAGCCAACACATTAATAACTAATTGAGTGTATTTCTTCCCCACAAAATCCCTTCATGAATTTTAAGTTTCAAACAGAAAAAAAAGTAAAATAATTTTTCCAACAACTCTTGGTATTCAATTATTCCTATGAAGACAATACCATAGTAAGGATCTAAACCTGAAGGAGGCAGGAAGCTAGATAGACTTCACCAACCAAAGTTACCCATATAAAAAAATGACTGTAGTCAACTGGAATGGGGAGGAAACACAGTGTTCCTCCCAATGGATTGCTTGTTGATCTAGAATTCCACAGTTCTTCTGTTGTGAACTAAGCTTGGCCATCTGAAAATGACCAAAGCCTTGGTAAAAGCTTGCAGCAATAAGAACCATATGGAATATAAAAATGAAAGCAAGCCTTAGACAAAATTTTGCTAGAATGCAAAGATTTATGAACAAGTGGGTATGAAGAGTCTGCACCATCTGCTCATGGAAGCTTAAGAATTCCTCCTCTGTCTTCCAGCTCTCCATTGAGAACTTTGAATGATAGATTCACTCTGAAGCAGGACCAGCTCATCTTCTAACCAGGAAAGCAAACGGAATCTTTTCTGCAGGGACACATGACCAAACCTAGCTCAGTCTCACTCCACAGGCTGCTGGGCTTGTCAGAGTTTGACCTTTTTCTCTTAAAAACAGCAATGCCTGTACAATCTTTCTGGCCAACTACTTAGATTGACCACTACTTATTTCAACAATATAAGATTATTTTCTAACAACTCTCATGCTGAATAACAGACCTCTCATACGGATTTTGATGACAAAATTAGAAGTGCTTGTATATATACCTGTGTTGGTTGGTTTTGTATGTCAACTTGGCTAGGCTATGGTGTCCAGTGGTCTGGTCAAATACCAGTCTGGATAATGCTATAAAGTTATATTTTTAGATGTGGTTAACATTTATAATCAGTAGACTTTAAGTAAAGGAAATTATCCTTCATAATGTGTGTGGGCCTCATCAAATCAGTCAAAGGCCTTAAGAACAAACCCTGCCTGTTTGAGTTTCTGGTCTGCTCTATTTGCCAGCTCCCATGATCATCTAAGCCAATTCCTAAAAATAAACCTTGCTCTCCCATATATATGTACAGGGTGGGGCAAAAGTAGGTTTATAGTTGTTTGTATATAAAATAATACAATAATTAATAGCTAATATACAAGAATAAACCCTGTGTTTCACATACTCACAACTGTAAACTTACTTTTACCCCACCCTGTGTGTATGAGAGAACCCTGACTAATGTAGATTCCTAAGAACACACACCACTGATTTGGGTACTTCATATGCTAAGTAACTAACCACCTCTAGAGTGTACATTAAAACTCACTTAATCTCACAAACATTCCACACAATGTTAAAGTAAATTACCAACTGGACAACATATCACCTCACTCTATGGATCCCTTCTCTCACTGTCTCTTCTATTTCTTTCTTTTTTTTTTTGCTGTTTGTGTGTTTTTTTGTTTGTTTGTTTTTTGCCTCATGTCAAATTAACAGTTAAGCAGATGCAGAGGTAACTTTCTCTTGTCTATTTTTCCATTTATGTTTATGTAACTCCTGAAAGATTCACTCAAGGAGAACTTACCACCGTAAAAATAAGCATGTGAAAAATTACATAAAGTGATGCTTTCACTTTCCACAGATAAACTGTCATGTAATGTAGTGGTGAGTAAGTAAGCTATTCTAGGTGAAATTATCACCCCCAAATTATACCAACTCATAAATGGTCTTGTACTTACCTCTTAATTAGAAGCCTTCAGAGTTTCACTGATCACAATAACAAAATTAATGTGCACATTTATAATTATAGACACTGACTCTACTGTTAATATCAAACCTAATGTGTTTGGAAACCAGAATGAGAATTAAGATCCCACAAATCTGTTTCTGGTTCTTAACACTCATTGTTGTCACTCCACTGTGGTTCGCTGGAAAATGTCTAAAACTGTAAAATTATTCCCAAGGAATCTGTATTTAAGTGAGTTTTTTTTACAGTTGAAAAGTAGAATATAACTTTGCTCCCACTTATTCAACTACATTAAAACATGGGAACGGGAGTATTTTTCCATATTAAATATCTAAAACCAGTTGTTTGTTCTCTAACTTTTCTTTAAATGACACTCATGGATTCTTCACTTGTTAAAAGTCCAATATGTAACCAAAACCAAATGAATGATGTACCACACCTATTCCAAAACTGTAGAACTTCAATGCCCTCCCCTACTTCCACCCCACAAAAAAATAAAAGGATACAAAGAAAATATTTTTCCAACACCCTACAGAGGCTAGTTAATTCCTAGTAAGGCATTCAAATAAATAATATTTGCTAAAAACAATACTAGGTGGTTTCTTGCAAAGGATAACAATATTAGGTGGAGATACTTGTTGTTTTTAAAAGTAGGAATTTCACAAGTGAGAAAAATGTTCAACATTGTACAAAATTCCACTTAATTCATCAGCCACCTTCAAAGTAACACAGAGTACTAACAAAAGACTCTTAAAATGGGTTATATGATCAAATAACTTTTAGAAGTGTGTTTTACTATACATGCCCCCAGCTCCACTAGAAACTCATAAAGTATTTTGTTAAATCTAGCGTTTCTGAAATGCATTTGATAACAGAATCTTTATTTCGAGCAACTTCCCTTAACAGTCCATAAAATGCTAGGCACATTTTGAAAAATGTTGACATAAACTATTCCAGACAGAATGAGGTTAAAGAGAAAAGTTTCCACATTAGTAGATTTTATAACTTCTCTCAAGAAGTCATCTCAGTGTCTGGCAAACAGAAAATCTTTCTGTATCTGAGATAAATCCTTATAGCCACATTTTAAACATGCCCTGCTGTTGTGTTCTCAGTGGAAAAGACAAACTGCTCACCATTTTCCAGGTAAGAAATCATTATTTATTTAGAGACCTGTATTAGGACATCTATCTACTTTCTCTGCCACAACAGGAATAAGTACAATGGATAAATGTTTTTTAAATGTTCATCTTCCATAAATGTTAACTATCTTGATGGCTCTACTTGAAATTATCCACTTTTCCTATTACCTTTTTAAGTTAGAAAGACCATAAATATAATTGCTCTAGCTTGTGAAGGAATCTGAATGCTCTGCTAAAGAATATAAACTTAATGGAAGACAAAGGAACCATGACAGTTTCTTGGCAGGGTTGTGCCATGCATAGATCATATTGATAGCAGAGTGAATGGATGAAAGTAGGGCAAGGCAGTCTTCTCAAGGCAGCTGTTAGGTCTTATTCTCTCTCTTTATTTGCCACACTCAGCATAATATCTATTATTTTGTCTTATACTTCACCACTTTTTTCTTGCAAAGGCATTGCCCTCCATATATTTATATATCTTCCATAAAAGCTATTCTGCTTTACTTGGTTACATTGCCATATTTATAGTGATTTTTCATTTCCATCAAGTTTTCCAAGTGCGGCTTCCCATATGGTTCGATTCATACAACTATGTATGTAGCTGCTGATTGCAACTAGTCATGCTACGCAGACAGCTGGCATCTGCCTGTGAGAGACAAAGAAAGCACAAGGGGCAGATGGATGTTGGAGGGAAATAATAGAAAAAACCCTTCCAATTCACTTCTTTTGTGTGAGTCTTCTTGAAAGCTTTCCTACTCCCAACAATGGTGCTCCTAATAATAATGGACTAATGATCATTCATTCTTCCAACCAATATGCATCCAAAACCAAATAAATGCCAGGCTCTATTCTAGATTCTCTGGGCTATACCCATAAGAAAAACAAGAAAAAATTCCATGCCAACTGTCTAGATTGTAAAGGAGATGGCCAGGAAAACAAGTAATGAGCAATAGATATCATAATTAAATTATGCACCATGTTAGAAGGTGATAACTATTTCAATATACTATAAAGATAAAGATTGAACAAATAAAGATTTTCTGTAGTGTGGCATGGGCAAGGACGAGTTACAAATAAACATGGTGGTCAACCTGCTTACCGTCATAAATTATAATGGCAATTAAAATTAAAAACACGATGAGATATTGCTTTATACCTGTTAAATTGGCTAAAATGAAAACTGGTTAGGAAACTGGACCTCTCATAATTTGATTTGGAAATGTAAAAGGGGTCATCCATTTTAGAAAACTGCCTCAGGCATGTGTATGCGTTCATGCACATGTGTGGTGGGAGACATGTTTGTCTGACAATGTCTATGTGTCTGTCAGTTGTCTGCTCTTTTGGTGAGGAAACTGTTGGAAGGATGTAATATGAATGAGCATGGAGATTAAGGCTGAAAACAGCTATGAAGGGAGATCCCTGAGATAAATACAGCCACCTCCCTAGAGAATATGTATTAGCCCCACTCCCATCTATTTCCATTAGGTTGTCACTGATGATAACCTCCATTAGTCAGGCTACAGATTCATCCCAATATGGACCTAAAAAGTTGGCCTGTTTCTTGGTCCCAGAACTATAACCTATGATTTGTATGGTTACAAGGGGAATGATAGATGAGAATATGGATCGATGGGTGGGTGGATGGATTAGGACAGCTGGTCACCTCTACTAGGAAAAAAAGGACTTCAAATCACCTTGCAAAAAGGAGCTTCCACTGTCCCATACCATGAGCAAATGATATGTCATTGTTTTCATTATTATTAGGCAAGCCACATCTTTTCTCATGCCCTCAAGCCCATCCAAGTTTCTCCACTTACAAGTAGGCCATATGATTGTAAAATACATAATAAAAATAACCCCACACCTCAAGACACCCTGTGAGAATGTAATGAAAAAACCAATACCAAATAAATTACTCACAATTAAAATTTAATTATGTTTCTTTTGTGTTATACAGGGAATCCATGTTATAAGACCTAGGAAATAAAGAACTACAAAAAATAGATCCAATGACATTAATTCTGCCAATCAAGATTAGACTGGCTATTTTCCTGATTTATGTCACTGTTTATTGCAAACCATCATGCTTAGTTCAGCTTAAATCTGCAAGGGTCATAAAGGAAAAATGATTGCATTTTCAGTCTATGGTCCTCCTGAGGTATAACATTAACTATTCATAGAAGAAAGTGGAATAATCAGCCTTCATAATTTTAATTCTCTTTATCTCTACTATACATACATTTCATTGAGGTGATTATTCTAATCAAAATGGCCAACAACAAATTAATTTATTTTAAAGTTTATTGCTAACAGAATATTCAATCGAATGCTAAATTCTTTAATCATTGTTTGCATGATGTCCTATATATTCAATTTCAGTCACCGTGCTTGTAGAATGGAAGTAAGAGACAGATATGCAAAGGAACAGAATGAGCCAAATTCTAAAGACAAATTTTCATTGTGATTCCTTTTAAGATGCAACCTGAGCTCTAAGTAAGAAGTTAATGTTGAGCTCTTAAATTTCTAGTGCTATGAAAAAAATAACATAAATCTGAAACACCCTTATATCTAATCTGCAATTATTACAGAGCAGAAATTTTCAACATTTTTCATCTCAGGGCACACATAAACTAATAACTAAAATTCTATGGCACTTAAGTGAGTATACTTTTAAGTATTCCAGGAAAAATATATATTTTTGCCAATCTGACAAAAATAGGTATAATTTTGATTCATTCACAGTGGACAGCTATTGTGTTGGCGGTTGTTGTTGTTTATTTGACAATCTGAGGGCAAAGAGGTCAGTGCCCCTGACTAAAATAGTCAGGCATTGCATGCTTTAAAAATTCTTGTGACACGCTGGTTGAAAATCATTGTTCTAGTGAAAAGCTAACATATCTTAGTTCTTTTACTTAATTCCAGACAATGTCTTATAAAATTTAATTATCTACTCTTTGGGTCTTCTACTTATGCAAATCTTCCAAATAGTTTATGGGAAGTTAAAAAAAATGAAGGGACTTAACTTGTATCTCCCTGCATATTCTCATGTCCCTCTGACTTCCTTTATTTATTTATTTTTACTGTTGTTCTATTACAGTTGTCCCATTTTTCCCCTGTTGCTCCTCCCACTCTTCCCCCCGCCCCCCTCTCCCACAGGCAATCCCCACTCTGTTGTCCACGTCCATGGGTTATTTATACTAGTTCCTTGACTAGTTCCTTGACTGGTTTCTTTCCCCCTTTCTCCCCCTCACCCCTCCCCTCTGATTACTGTCAGTATGTCCCTTGTTTCCATCCTCTGGTCTTATTTTGCTCATTTGCTTTGTTCATTAGGTGCCTGTATTAGGTGAGATCATATGGTATTTGTCTTTCACCATCTGGCTTATTTCACTAAGCATAATATTCTCCAGTTCCATCCATGTTGTCGCAAAAAGTAGGAGTTCCTTCTTTCTTTCTGTTGCATAGTATTCCATTGTGTAAATGTTCCACTCATTTGGGGTTTTTTGACCCACTCATCCATTGATGGGCACTTAGGCTGCTTCCAGCACTTGGCTATTATAAATAGCTCTGCTATGAACATAGGCGTGCATAGGTTCTTCTGAATTGGGGATTCAGTATTCTTCAGGTATAATCCCAGTGGTGGAATCGCTAGATCAAAAGGAATTTCCATTTGTTGTTTTTTGAGGAAATTCCAAACTGTTTTTCATAGTGGTTGCACCAGTCTGCATTCCCACAAACAGTGCACTAGGGTGCCCCTTTTCTTCACATCCTCGCCAGCACTTGTTGTTTATTGATTTGTTGATGATGGCCATTCTGACTGGTGTGAGGTGGCATCTCATTGTGGTTTTTATTTGCATCTCTCTGATGGCTAGTGATGTTGAGCATCCTTTCATATGACTTCCTTTAGTACCACTCCACTCTGACTCACTCTACTGCACTCCCTGTTGCTCCTGAGTATGCCGGCCATGCTCCTACCTTCAGGCACTGGCTCCTAATTTCCCTCTGCCTGGAATGCTCTTCCCTCAAACATTTAAGTGGCTCACTTTCATTCTTCCTTCTGGATTTCTGCCACATGTCATCTTACTTGAGAGCTCTATCTTGATATCTACACAGAATTTATCAACACTTAATTCTAATACTTACATAGTTTTGCTTATGAATTGTTCCTTTCTGCAATTATTTAAGGCCAGAACCTTTGTTTTGTTCATTACTCTAAATCCAGAAACTAGACAAGTAGCTAGCCTGTACTGGGCACTCAAAAAATACTAAGCGAATGAAGAAAAAAGAAAGATTAGTAAGAGCAGCTGCCCTCCGTTTACTGCAGGTGGATTTGGCATACTTATGAGTGAAAGAAATATTTTGCCTGTTCCTCTGAATTCTTGTGTCCTTTCTTCTCCAATAAAAGACATTCTTTCTGGTAGTAGAGTTTCCACCCTCTCAAAATTTAATAACATAGGAGTTATGAGATAAACTTAACCCAATATTACTGAACACAGTGAGCATGCTACTGAAAATATTTCTAGGGCAACATCGTCGTCGGCAGCCGTCCGTCTCGAGAGACGATGGTGTAGCTTCTTAAGAGTCTATCTGCACCGCCGAGAATGGCTGTGCAGTCCGACTCGGGAGTGACACGGTATCTGTCTCCTCCCGTGTTGAATCGACATCTTGCGATGACGCTGGAGTGTCCTCTCCAGTGAAGCTGAAGCTACAGAGCCTGGGCAGGGTGATATGGAGGGTCTGCTGTTGCCCATGCAGCAGACCCCCCCTCTCTTCGCAGCTGAAGGGTCCAAGGGAAAGACGGAGTCAATACAGCTTGGCTTCAGGTGCGCCGCAGGAGTTGCCGGTGTTGACTACAATGTCAAACCGCCTTAGGGACTCCGGCTCCGGATTTTCTGTCGGGGTTTACTCCCTTAGCCTTTCCCCTGAAGAGGTATGCCGCAAGGCAGCGGAGGTTTTTTGGAGTCAGAGTTTTCCTTCTCTGATGTGCCCTGACTGGAAGATCGAACCAGTGACACTTAGCTCGCAGGCCGACGCTCAATCCACTGAGCCAAACCAGCCAGGGCTTCTAGGGCAACATAGATGTGCTTATTTTGCTAAAACTTTTGCATATATCTCATTTATTGTTCTAACACAGAAGAATGTCCATAAAAGCAAGACCTCTGTTTCCCTATTAAATTCACCTCTGAATAGATGATAAACAGAGTCAGAATTCTTAAGATCATTGCCTTAATAACTAATGATTTCAAATAAAAAATAAATATCAATTAAGGCAGTAAATAACCTGCCTCAGGAGGTAACTAAATTGCAGAGAATCTGACTTTTAAGACCTAATTTCCATCTCCCTTCCAGTGCACAAACAGGCCAAAAAGGAGAGAGATCAGACCACAAAAACATGCAGTAGAAGCCAAACATGTCTTCAACCTCTGAAAGAACAAAAAGTAGAGAGTGTTAGTTGCCTGCAAGGACTGCCTAAGGCATTAGTTAATGTTTGCAAAGCATTTTCAAGATGAAAGCCACCTTAGAAAGACTAAATCTTACTATTGCAATAACTAGAATGCCATTTTTTTCATGTTGCATTAGAAATTTTTTAAAAAGACTTTACAGAAAGGAAAGCTTTAACAGCCTTCCAAAAGGGGAAATTTCCATTCATTAATTACCTTAACAACAATGCTCTGGGGGGAACCAGAACTTGCCTTATGTAAATCTACTGCCGACCATGAAAGTCCATATTTAACACACCTGAATAATGACAGCCTGTGGGGACTCAGCACGTTCCTTAATTTGTTGAGAGAGAATCAAGAAAACCACTTACTGACTTACAAATCCTGTGCTCTACTACATTTGTTACAGCAGGTTAATTACAATATAGCAGATGTACTAAGCCATGAGTTAAGGTCAGATGCTAATAATTCATATGCATCCCCAACAATTTCATGATGATATTGAATTTTGGTTTCTGTAAATTAGTTTTGTTTTGTGTTTTTGTTTTTGTTTTTTTTTACAGTTGTCTCACTTTTTTCCCCATTGCTTCCCCGCACCGTGCCCACCCCTCTCCCACAGTCAACCCCCACCCTGTTGTCCAGGTCCATGGCTCATTTATACATGTTCTTTGACTAGACCCTTCCCCTTCTTACCCTCTTCTCTCCCACCCTCCTCAACCCTTGTCAATGTTAGTCTGCTCCTTGTTTACATGCCTCTGGTTCAATTTTGCTCATTTGTTTGTGTTGTCCATTAGTCTCCTGTATTAGGTGATATCATATGGTATTTTTCTTTCATTGCCTGGCTTATTTTGCTAAGCATAATTCTCTCTAGTTCCATCCATGTTGTTGCAAATGGTAGGAGTACCTTCTTTCTTTCTGCTACGTAGTACTCCATTGTGTAAATGTACCACAGTTTTTTGATCCACTCATCTACAGATGGGCACTTAGGTTGTTTCCAGCACTTGGCTATTGTAAATGGTGCTGCTATGAACATAGGAGTGCACAGGTTCTTTTGAATTGGTGTTTCAGGATTTTTGGGGTATAATCCTAGCAATGGAATTGCTGGTACAAAAGGCAGTTCCATTTTTAGTTTTTTGAGGAAATTCCATACTGTTTTCCACAGTGGCTGCACCAGTCTGCATTCCCACCAGTAGTATACTAGGTATCCTTTTTCTCCGAATCCTCGCCAGCACATGTTGTTTGTTGATTTGTTGATGATGGCCACTCTGATTGGTGTGAGGTGGTATCTCATTGAGGTTTTTATTTGCATCTCTCTGATGGCTGGTGATGTTGAGCATTCTTTCATATGTCTATGTACCCTCTGTATGTGCTCTTTGGAGAAGTGTTTGTTCAGGTCCTTTGTCCATTTTTTAATTGGGTTGTCAGTCTTCTTGGTGTTGAGTTGTATAAGTTCTTTATATAATTAGAAAATCAATCTCTTGTCTGAAGTATCGTTGGCAAATATATTTTCCCATATGGTTGGTTTCCTTTTCATCTTGCTGATGTTTTCTTTTGCTGAGCAAAAACTCTTTAGTTCTCCCAACACCATTTGTTGAAGAGGCTCTTTTCACTCCATTTTATGTTCTTTCCCCCTTTGTCAAATATTAGTTGACCATATAGACCTGGGTTTATTTCTAGGCTCTCTATTCTGTTCCATTGATCTATATGTCTTTTCTTATGCCAGTACCATACTGTTTTGATTATTGTGGCCTTGTAGTATACTTTGATATCAGGTATTGTGATTCCTCCTACTGTGTTCTTCTTCCTCAAGATTGCTGTGGCTATTCGGGCTCTTTTTTGGTTCCATACAAATTTTTGAAGTATTTGTTCTAGGTCTGTGAAAAATGTCGTTGGTATTTTAATAGGAATTGCATTGAATCTGTAAATTGCTTTGGTAGTATGGACATTTTAATGATGTTGATTCTTCCCATCCATGAACATGGTATATGCTTCCATTTATTTGTATCTTCCTTAATTTCTTTCTTCAGTGTTATGTAGTTTACTGAGTGCAGGTATTTTATCTCTTTGGTTAAGTTTATTCCTAGGTACTTTATTTTTCTTGTTACTATAGTAAATGGGATTTTTTTTCTAGTTTCTATCTCTGATATTTTATTTTTAGTGTACAGAAATGCCTTTGATTTCTGAATATTGACTTTGTACCCTGCTATTTTGCCAAATTCACTTATTAGGTCAAGTATTTTTTTCGTGGAGTCTATAGGATTTTCTATGTACACTACCATGTCATCTTCAAATAATAACAGTTTTACTTCCTCTTTTCCAATTTGGATGCCTTTTATTTCTCCTTCTTGTCGGATTGCTGTGGCTAGAACTTCCAAGACTATGTTGAATAGGAGTGGAGAGAGTGGACATCCTTGTCTTGTTCCCAACCTCAGGGGGAACGCTTTCAAGTTGTGCCCATTGAGTATGATGTTGGCTTCAGGTTTCTCATCTGTGGCCTTTATTATGTTGAGGTATGCTCCCTCTATTCCCATTTTGCTGAGTGTTTTCATCATAAATGGATGTTGTACTTTATCAAATGCCTTTTCAGTATCTATTGATATGATCATGTGGCTTTTGTCTTTCATTCTGTTTATGTGGTGTATTACGTTTATTGATTTGCGAATATTAAACCATCCTTGCATCCCTGGGATAAATCCCACTTGATCATGATTTATGATCTCTCTAATGTGTTGCTGGATTCAGTTTGCCAATATTTTGTCGAGGATTTTAGCATTTATATTCATCAGCGATATTGGCCTGTAGTTTTCTTTCTTTCTTGTGTCTTGACCTGGTTTTGGAATTAAAGTAATACTGGCTTCATAGAAAGAGCTTGGGAGTCTTCCCTCTTCTTGGATTTTTTGGAATAGTTTGAGAAGTTAGTTCTTTCCTAAGTTTTTCGTAAAATTTACCTGTGAAGCCATCCGGTCCAGGTCTTTTGTGTGCCAGGAGTTTTTGATTACTGCTTTAATTTCACTAGTTGTTTTTGGTGTGTTCAGGCTTTCTGCTTCTTCTTGATTCAGTTTTGGAAGATTATATGTTTCCAGAAATTTCTCCATTTTATATAGGTTGTCAAATTCCTTGTGATATAGTTGTTTGTAGTAATTTCTTACAATCCTTTGTATTTCTGTGGTATTGGTTGTGATTTCTCCTCTTTCATTTCTGATTTTATTTATTTGGGTTCTCTCTCTTTTTTTCTTTATGAGCCTAGTTAAAGGCTTGTCAATTTTGTTCATTTTTTCAAAGAACCAGCTCCTGGTTTTATTGATTTTTTTAAATTGTTTGTTTAGTCTCTATGTCATTTAATTCTGCTCTGATCTTGATGATTTCCTTCCTTCTGTTCACTTTGGGCTTTGTTTGTTGTTGTCCCTCTAGTTCTTGTAGCTGTAGGGTTAGACTTTTTATTAGAGATTCTTCTATCTTTTTTAGGTAGGCCTGAATTGCTATGAACTTTCCTCTCAGGACTGCTTTTGCTATGTCCCATAGGTTTTGGGTTGTTGTGTGTTCATTATCATTTGTCTCCAGAAACCTCTTAATTTCTTCCTTGATGTCATTGTTAATCCATTCATTATTTAATAGCATGTTATTTATTCTCCATGAGTTTGAATGTTTTTGAGTTTTTTCCTTGAGATTGATTTCCAGTTTCAAGGCATTGTGATCTGAAAAGATGCTTGATATAATTTCAATTTTCTTGAATTTGTTGAGGCTTGTTTTGTGTCCTACCATGTGGTCTATCTTTGCAAATATTCCATGTGCACTTGAAAGGAATGTATATTTTGCTTCTTTGGGGTGAAAAGTTCTATATATATCAACTAAGTCCATTTGCTCTAGAGTGTTGTTCAATGCCTCAGTTATCCTTGGCGTTTCTTTGCTTCGAAGATCTGTCCATTGTTCACAATGGGGTGTTAAAGTCCCCTACTATGAGTGTGTTGCTGTCTATATCTGACCTGAAGTCTTTCAAAATTTTCCTTACATATTTGGGTGTTCCTATGTTGGGTGCATATATGTTCACAAAGGTTATATCTTCTTGATGGATTTTTCCCTTAAGTATTATGAAATTTCCTTCTTTGTTTCTTTTTATGGCCTTTGCTGTAAAATCTATTTTGTCTGATATAAGTATTGCTACCCCAGCTTTTTTTAAATGTCCATCTGCTTGAAATATTTTTTTTCATCCCTTCACTTTCAGTCTGTGTAGATCTTTTTCTCTAAGGTGGGTCTCTTGTAGACAGCAGATATGTGGATCATGCTTTTTAATTCATTCGGCTATCCTATGTCTTTTGACTGGTGCATTTAATCCATTACTTTTAAAGTTATTATCAATAGGTACTTAATCATTGTCACTTCCCCCCTTTGTACGTGTGTTCCTCTCTGTCTCTCTCTGTTTCTTCATCTTCTTAAAGCAGACCCTTTAGCATCTCTTGCAATGCTGGTTTGGTGGAGATGTATTCTTTTAGTGTTTTTTTGTTTTTGTTTTTGTTTTCTTGTCTGGGAAACTCCTTATTTCACCTTCCATTTTGAATGACAGCTTTGCTGGGTAGAGTATTCTTGGTTGTAGGCCTTTGTTTTTCATTGCTTGGACTATTTTTTGCAATTCCCTTCTGGCTTGTAGTGTTTCTGTTGAAAAACCTGATGATAGCCTTATTGGAGCTCACTTGTATGTTATTAGCTGTTTCTCTCTTGCTGCTTTTATAATTTTCTTTTTGTCTTTCAAGGTTGCCATCTTAATTATGATGTGTCAAGGAGTGGGCCTTTTTGGGTTCATCTTCATTGGGACCATCTGTGCTTCCTGGACTTGCATGACTTCTTCTCTTATCAAGTTAGGGAAGTTTTCTGTCATTAGTTTTTCACACAGGTTTTCTATCCCTTGCTCCTCTTCTTTTCCTTCTGGTATTCCTATGATATGGATATTATTACATTTCATGTTGTCCTGCAGCTCTCTTAAAACTTCTTCATTCTTTTTCTGTCTTTTTTCATTTTGTTGCACTGTCTGGGAATTTTTTTCTACATTGTCCTCCAGCTCACTGATCTGATTTTCTGCTTCCTCTAGCCTGTTTTTAATTCCTTCTACTGTGTTCTTCAATTCAGAAATTGTATTCTACATTTCCTCCTGGCTCTTATTGATAGCTTCCATGTCCTTTTTCATGCTGGTGTAATTCTCAGTAAGTTCCTTGTAGTTTCCTTGGAGTTCTTTGTAGTTTTCTTTGAGCTCGCTGAATACATTGAGCTTCCCTATAATCCATGTTTTGAATTCCATCTCTGGTAGTATGCTTTCTTCTATTTCATTCAGTACTCTTTCTGGGGACTCCTCCTTTTTTTTTTTTTTTTTTTTTGATGGGAGGTTGTTTCTCTTCTCCCCATTTTTGTGACTTTCTTGTTTGTTGCTGCTTCTTAGATTGATCTGCACTTCCTGGATCTGCCCCTGGTGGCATCAGATTGTGTACCAGTCTGGGCCTATACAGCCTGTTGGAGACTACCAGAGACCTACTGCCTTTGTCTGTCTCCTTTAGTTGTTAAATCACTGTTTTTTGAAGTGTGTTTTTTCTCTACCACCAGCCCCAGCATGGTCTGGGAACTCATTAGAAAACACAAGTTCTCAGGCCACAGTCCAGATCTATAGAATCCAAAATTTGGGGGGTGGAGTTCAACAATGTGTGCTGTAACAAGCCCTTCAGATAATTCTTATGCATTGCTTTATAAGTTATATTTAGTTTACATTTAAAAATATCTGTCTATCAAAATCTAATTGACATGCCATAAGCACTACTCTGGAGGCTAGAGATTCATCAGTGAACAGAACAGATACAAACCATGAACTCATGGAGCTTACAATCCAAGTTGAAGGAGGTAAACAAACAAAATAAACAAATTATATGATATTTCTGGAAATGATAAGTATTGTGGAAGAAACAAAGCAATGAAAGGAAGAGTTGAGGAGAAGGGGCATGAATACATTTTAGATTACGTGGTCACAGTCTGGATTACTAAAGAGGTAAGGTTTAAATTTTGGGTCATATAACTAATTGATATGTCTGAGTATGTTAGAGGATATTTTTATATCATTTTAAAGGCCCATTAAAAATGACCTACAGAGATATTTATGTCAGGGTTCCTTTTAAGTAAGTATACTTTAAGTACTTCACAAAAATTTTCAGAAATACACATTAGGTTTCATATTCAATCTTGGTTCCTTTTCTTTAAATATTTTATTTATTTATTTTTAGAGTAAGGGGGAGAAAGAAAGGGAGAAAAATACCAATGTGCAAGGAAACATCAAACAGTTGTCTCTTGTATGCCCTAAACTGGGGATCTGGCCCAAAACAAGGCATGTGTCTTGACTGGAAATTGAACCTTCAAGCTTTCAGTTTGTGGGATGATGCCCAACCCACTGAGCCACACGAGTCAGGCTGAAATCTTAGTTCTAACTTTATCCTTGTTTTTACTCTGTTTGTATGTTTTAACTGTTTTTAATATTTAAAATTTTCATTTAACCATTATATTAAGTCAAATGTTTAATTTAAATATTAGCTAATCACAGAAAAAAATTATATATGTTAATTCCAGACTTTTGATCCAATGACCCCTGGAGCTGGTAGACACAAATAAAATAATGTTATAGTTAAGGTGGTCTTGATCTTCTAATCCCTGATAAAGCCTTTTAAAATATGGGTCGCCTATCAATAAGAATTTAAAATGAAGAAAATTTAATAGTTAAGAGAATATGTTCAGTTTAGGCCCCAGGTCGCTGATGAACATATTACTGAGTTGTTATGGATGGACTTGTCCCTCCTCATATGTTGAAGCCCTGACCTCCAATGTAACTGTTTTTGAATTCAAATTAAGTGAAGTTGTAAAGGTGGGGCTCTAATCCAATAGGACTGGTGTCCTTATAAGAAGAAAAGACACCAGAGAGTTATCTTCAGGTAGACAGGGAAGGTCATTTGAAGATACAGTGTGAAGGTGAATGTCTACAAGCCAGAAAGAGAGCCTTACCAGACACCAACCTTCCCAGCACATTGATCTTGGATTTTGATCTTCCAGAACTGTGAGAAAATAAATTTCTGTTGTTTAAGTCACCTAGTCTGTGATATTATGTCATGGCAGACCACACAGACTAATACATGAGTATAAACATAATTTTTCTCAAAATTTTGCATTTTGAGGAAAATCTTCCTAAAGGCTGCTAAACAATTCGACTCCCAAGGCCATCAAGACCACCAGAAAGAAGGTGACTAAATTTCACGTGTCCTTTTTGGTCTCTCCCAGAGGAATATTCAATCCCTGTCTCTAGTATTACAGGATAGTGGGCATGAAAAGCAGCCAGAGTGGAAGACCAGGAGGTAGGAGTAAGATAAAGAATAACTAAAGCACAGCTTGTCACCTTTTTTTTATTAAATAATAGTTAGTAAGGTAAGAGTATAGAATTCATTAAATTCATTAAATGAATCATTAAATTCATCATTTTGGGCATATTACTGATTGTTTTTTGGTACATTTGTACAGACTAGTTGTTAAGTTAGGTGCTGGCTATTCAGCGGTATGCAAAAAAAGACAGATTTTTTTAAAAACATTAAATAATATTAATAAATAAAATAATACAAAATATATGTTATAAAAATAATTGCTATGAAGAAAAAAGTGCTATAAGAGCATATGATGGGTTTCTACTTTGGTCAGATAAGAATTTCCTAGGAAAGACACATTTGAGCTGAGCAGTCAAAGACTATTCTAAGCAGAGATAAGCAAATTCTAGGGTGGATGAAGCATAGAAAGCCCTGTGTGAGATAATCTTAAAGAGTCAGGTAAGGGCAGATTATTCAAGAAATATAATAGAGGAAGATGGTAAACAAAAACATGGGAATACAGTGAGTAAAATCTATTCTGAGAGAAAACCTACGGGAATAAATGCCCAATTTCTCCAATAAATGTACTGCAAGAAAAAAAAAAAAAGAAAAAAGAGCCTGGGGTTGAGGGAGGACCTACAATTAAAAGAGATTTAAGTGACATACTGACCAACTACAGCATGTGGGCCTTGTTTAAATCCTAATTTTAATAAATATACTATAAAAGCCATATGCCACAAAATAGGAAATTTGAGTTGAATATTTGATGAAGGAAATCCATAGTCTCTATTTTTTTAATATGGTAATGATATTAAAGTTATTTTAAAAGCAATCATAATTTAGAGCTCATGCTAAAGTATTTACATGTAGAATGACTTGAATGTCTGGAATTTGCTTCACAATAATTCAGTGTAGGGGAAAGGAGAAAGTAGGGAGGAGTAAAGATGAAGTAAGATTGACCATGAGCTGATCATTCTTGAAGATGAGTATTGGGTACTCTGAGGTTTACTATGTTATTCTCCCTTCCTTTGCATATGTTTGAAATTATCCATAGATGGACATAAATTTTAAAAATTAAAAAGAAAAACATTAGGGGAAAAAGGACAAGGGAGTTGCAGGTATGCTGGAAAGAATCAGGATTATGCATTTATCTAAACTGGTGTTTCCCTTCAATCCATGTGTATTGTGCTCAGAAAAGCCAGGATACCACCTACATTTGGTGCATTTGAAGTCAGATCAATGGTAATAAACATTTTCAATATTCTTTGTAATATTGACACAGCATGGGGAAATTTTGCAAATTTAAGCAGAAAGAATACATTTGGAATCACTCCAAAAGCAAATTACATTTTAGGGGTTCTATTTGAACTGGCTATAATCAGGAACTCAAGTGGTTGGTTTTTCTTTTTAACTCATTGATTATGATTTTATTTCAAACTAACCATCTTGTTTATTTCTGCTGAAATTTCAGAAACTAAGTGATTAGCTTAAATTTTCTGCCCTGCTGGGTCTCTTTTTTTTTTTTTTTTTTTTTTCAGAAAAGGCAATTTTCTACCATAAATTCTGCTAATGGGAGAAGAGCTACTAAAATAACTTGCCAAGAAAAAAGAATGTACAGCAAAAATAAGCCAGGAATGAAGCTTAAACAATTTAGTCATGCATTTTAGTGGGTTAATCAGGAAAAAGTAAAGGAATTCGTAGCAAGAATACATGAACAGGAAAGGGAAGATGAGGCTGTGGAACAACTGACATCCACGAACTGGCATTTAATTAAACGATGTGGCCTTTCAAATTCAAATTATAATTTTGATCAAGAAAATTTTTAAATAATTTTTTTTAGAATGCATTAAGTTCAAAGGTATAATCAGAGCTCTGTTCTTTTGACTTTGAGAACCATTTTCAGGAAAGAAATAACGAGAGTCCAAAATATCTCCTCAGCATGGAACATGCCTATGATAGGTAAACACAAAAATTTAAAAACACACAAACAGCAACTGCTTGTCTTATATCAGAATGTTACTGCTCAAAGCCAAAGGATCTCTCTGATTTTTTTCACTTAAAACCCCTTTTTGACTATGAAGACACAGTAGGTTGGTCTGTCTCATACAATTGCCTCCTCCTTGCAGAGAGGACATTGTCAAGGATAGCAGTCTCAATATCAAACACCTTTAAGATTAGTGTGTGGCACCTCACCCTGCCCCAACTCCTGTTCTATTTACCAAGGCTTAGTGATCAAACCTGACTCCCAAGGCTTCCCCCTATATCTGCCCTCAACATATCCAAGTTAGCGCAGATCCTTCAAAGTGCCTTTAGGTCTCACTTAGAACCAGCTCTCACCTACTCTCTGTTCTTGAACATTCCTAGCATCTCACTTCTGTGTCAATTACCTTCTCTAGAATCAACCAAAAAACGTTACTATCAGCACTTCTCTTCTCAAATAGAACCAGAGCTCTCATTTATTTTAAGTGATGTTCAGAACCCGCCCTTCATCTGCTTATGTTTATACTCCAGTAGTAATAATCACACACACTTACATACTCACATTACACAGTGAATGATTTGTGTTTACCGATACCAAGTGTCAATAGAGTTCAAGAAATGAGATAAATGAAGAAGGGAGGAATATGAGAAGATCTATCAATTTTATAGGCAGAATTTAGAGAGCTGAAATGGTGAGACAAGGTCAGATCCTGCAGAAGACACTGAATAAAAAAGGCTTCATACAAATTGGCAGTTACAAAATAGTCATGGTGATGAAAAGTATAGGTAATATAGCCAATAATATTGTAATAACTATTTATGGTGTCCGGTAACTGCAAGACATATCAGGGGATCACTTTGAAAGTTATTTATATGTCTAACCACTATGCTGTACACCTGAAACTAATATAATATTGAATGTCAACTGTAACTGAAATTTTTTAATTAAAAAATAAATAAAAAGGCTTAATATGAACAAATGTGACTTTTTCTGAGAATAGTAAAAATAGAGTTCAGACTGTATACTATATAGTAGTAATAATTATGAAATTAAGTTAAAGAGGTCACCATTTGTGGCAAGCTGTAGGAAGTCTTACGTTCCAGGTAGTACAATAAAGCTTGTTTTTACAGTTTTCTCTGGAGAAGATTTTGAAGAGGAGAGCTCTGACAAAATCAATGATATAGAAAGATCGATCTGGAGTGAGACTTATTGGTGGAGCACAAAATAATGAGGATCTTGACAGGGGTAGATAGTAGCAACAGAAAAAAAGGAAGAGGAGAAAAGATGCTTCAGGGAAACAGAACAAAACAAAACCAGGAGTCTGATACGAACATACAAGGAAAGAAAGGCAATGGTCAAAAGTGGGTCCTGTTTCTGGCTCAGGTGACTGGACATTGGCAGTGACGCCAGAATAGACTGCATAGCAAGGAGATTCAAGCTGTAGAGGAAGAGAATCAATTCATTTATTGGCAACCTGAGTTTGGAATTATGAAAAGCAGCTTGCTACTCAGAGAAGTTAGAGTGAGAATAGTTGCTTCAGACAGTATGGTGGACTAGGCAACTCTAATTCTTGAGGTGACTCTAACTCTTCAGTCCTGCCTAACTCTTGGATTTCTAGCCAAGTAGATGGTATGTGTGGAGTTAGAGAAGTTGTTTTCCTGATGATCTCAGGAATTGGAGTCACTTCAAGAACCAGAAGACATTGGTTCTAGTACTGACTAATTCTTTATCACCTTCAGGCTCTAAAATCTGCCTAATGTGGATAATCAAATCACAGTTTCAGTTGGGTAGGGGTTTTCCCTTCTTGCAAGCAAAGGGATTTTATTTTAATCTTGTTCTCTCTGGGAGTTTTCCATTAGCTCCACTATGGTTGTTTTCATACCGGCTGCTATTACCTCTACCCATCCATCTATTCCTCACTCACTGTCATTATGATACATCATGCAGCGACCAACAACCATTAACTTTTTGCTCAATTACACTTTTAGAAGGAAAAAAAAGTAGCACTTTATATATTTGGGGATTATTGTTTTAATAACTTCAATAACTGACATTCAAAAGTTAAACTTGATTCTCAGATTTTATTTCCTGGTGACTTTGTAAGGGTCAAACGGCAATACAGCTGCAACAGTGTCACCTTGAGAAGGGCTGACAATCACAGCTCAAGTTTAAGTGGAGTCACGGCAGATTCCAGTAACTACTAAGAAGGCATCAAGACCAAGGGCACTGATCACAGTGCTTAAAAAGCACTGGAAGCACATGACGAGAGTGTGCAACAAAGGAAGCTCATTTAAGTAAAAATATAAAACCAAGGTTGGACTGGTTTGGAACAAGGCTGAAGCCCTGGGTCCCTGGCCTGACAATAGGAAAGCACAAGCAATTCCCAGTTAATAAGATAGAGGGTGGTCCATCTTAGTAACTCATTCCTTCAGGAGGCACAGAAGAGTCTCTACAACCCATAGGAGCAAAGTAGAAGGTCCAGACAAGAGGTGTGGCTCTCCCATGAGGCTACTGCAGGGTTTGCACTCTCCAAAGCCCTAAAGCACATTGCCGCAGCACCTGGGAATAGAGAATGCAAGACTGTTTCCTAAGAGACACCAGTAGACTTTCTGGTGGGCCTCCCATTGAGTTCAAGATCATCTGGTTCATAAAGCATAAAAACCCATTCAAACCAATTCAAGTAAAGATGAGGTTCCTTTGAGAATAAAGGAATCTCACAGAAGCCAAGGACAGGAAATAATAGATCTTTAGGCATCTTGGAAATTGCACTGGGCAGCCAGCCACCCAGAAGCAAAGCAGCACTCTCTGGGCCATCACCACTCTGCTTTGTTCTGTGCGCTTGATCCACCCACTCTCTCTGTTTATGGGATTCTCACTCTCATTTGTACCAAGACTGAAACATGGCCATCTGGGCTTCCCTTAGCTCTCCTTTTCTCTTGTCTTCACACACTGTCACTACAACCTTCACAGCTTTCTCTTGGGTTTCAAAGTCCCAAAAACAGCACCTAATTGATGCACCTCACCTTCTGGGATCAATTCACACGGGCTGCTGAACTCTTAACTCCCCCTGGTCCTTCAAGTCCCAGTGTGGGTGTCACTTCCTCTGACAAACTATCCTTGTTACAGCCCCTTCACCAGGCCAGTCAGTGCCCCTCCACTGAGCTCCCACAGCCTCAGGCTTAGTGCCACATAACTGTCCTCGAATATCTGTCTTCCCAATAAAACAGAAATTCCTCGGGGACGGGGACAATTTCTTGTGTATAGTTATTTCCCTAGCTCACAGCACTTTAAATAACTGCACATGCATTCCATGTGTTTTAATAAATCAACCCCATATTAAAATAATGCTTACAAATAAGGCAATACTTCAAGCCTGTACTTTTTGCTCTTGCTGAGACCACCTTGTATACTGTTGCATCTCTGTAAAAGCACCTGCTATTCTTCCAGTTTTTCAGGCATCCAGGTGATAATCTGTTTCTTTTGTAAAACCCAACAATTTTCAACCGTGTGCCATGGCTCACTGGTGTGCCACAAGAATGTTTAAAACATGCAATACCTGACTATTTAGTCAGGGGCACTGACCTCTTTGCCCTTAGATTGTCAAATTTTAAAAAATGACAATAGCCATCTGGTGTGATTGAATCAAAATTAAACCTTTTTTGTCAGATCAGCAAAAAATATAATACATTTTTGGGGTGCCACAGAATTTTTGTAATTAGTTTCTGTGTGCCATGAAATGAAGGTGGTTGAAAATTGCTGGTATAACCCCTGGGGACCCAGTAAAACCAGCCAGTGAGAAATGAATGAAAATGCAGTGCCCTTTACAGGCTACAGAAATGTCAATAAGTAAACTTATACCAGATTTTTTTTTATTTTGCATTGAACAATAACGCAGTATAAGTGAGGACTTTTCTTCCCCTGGGTAAATTTAAAGTGGACTTGAAATGCCATTAAGATTCTCTATATTGTCTTACATGGTATTAATACAGTTACCTTATTAACACAGACAGATTTATAGGGGGGCTTTTAAAAGTAAGTTTATGCACCTAAGACTGCCAGTAACAAATTCTAAACCATATACCTGCAGAAAAGCAAATGAGCCCTTCTGCAAAATATATACTTGGTTCATCTCTTACCTATAAATAAAGCATGGATATATTTATTTGAAAACAATGTATTTTCTTTCTCTCATTTTTTCTCTCAATTTCCTTCAACAAACATGTACAGTTTGCATCCTCTGCACTATGCACATGTTTCCATGTGTCCAGACAGGCATCTTGTTTATCAATGAATGAGCAAGTTAACAATCACATTAACAATGCCATAAGTGAGCACAGTGCTTTCTAGTTTCCAAAGAACATTTGTGTAAGAATCATTTGATACCAATGAAACCCCTTCAGTCTTAGAGTCAAGGAAACAGCCTAACAAGGGCATTGTAACTCCCTCAAGGTCACTCCAAGCATACAACAGAGTGCCACGTGACATAGTTTGTCTGGTTCCAAATCCAGTTCTCTACTGCATCACGTGGCCTCTCTTTCTCACTTTTTTATTCACGTGGAGAATGTACAAGAGAATATGTTGTGTCAAATACTGCTTTCAAACATTGCTTGACACCTGCCTGAGACTCAAGCTGTTCAGCAGTGCAGCCCAGGTGAACTGGAACTTCCATGTGACTAAATCAGGGCTGATTACCATGAGTGTAAAATCCCTTCTGACAGCACTGCCAATAGATGATTACACTGCTAAAAGATTTGGTTACAGCACAGCCAGAATGGAATTGTAAATTACAAGCTTTACACAGTCTTCACTAGACCCTGAAATTTTTGTCATAATGAAAACTACTTTTTGCATTATATCCCAATTTTTAAAAAACGATTATTTCCTCCACTTTTATCTGTTTCTCGACAATGGAAGATTTTAATGGAAATATTAAATATAAAATGTAGGATCATGTAGTTTCCTCCAAGAAATGAAACACCAAATGTTACACTGGCATAGTACTTTCCAACTGCTGATCCTTTACCCAGGGGCAAGTTATGTCGCCTCCAACAGCTCCTCCTGATTAAAGACACTTAGACAAACTCATACAGAGAAGTTGTGGGTCAAATTTCCACCAGAGACCTCTGCTAAGGAATAGTATTATTTTTATAATGTATATACATCTGGATTATTGGAGTTGAAGGCAATACCCAGTATATGAATTTTGTCATGAAATCCACCAAAGAAAGGGAAAATTTTTTTTCCAGGCCACCATATGTGAATAAACCACAACACATCCCTTTTGATAGCTATAATAAAAAGGCACAGATTAGGGAGCCCTAAGTCAGGGATCAAAGGCGCATAGGGCAGGCTCTTCCTTTCTAATGACAGAGCGTATGATAGAAATCATCGCTTGATGAGTTGAGAACAGCTGGTGAGGCAGCTTACACTTGTTTTCATCCATCCATCCCTTCTGGCTGTGCACCTTAGTCGTCTGTGGACTGGCAGCCTTGAGGAACAGGCCCCATCTTACTATAAAGGTAAGAATGCCCTGCTGTTCAGATTAGAGGTACATATATACCCACATTTAAGAAAAAAATAAGGCATTCTGAAAGAACAGAATCTAGCAAAGGTAATTTTTATTTTTGACAATAAAAAGATAGCTTTTTAAAGTGATAGAAAATCTCAAAAACCTGAAAAAATTATCAGTGAATTTGCACAGCTAGAAATATCTCATAAAGGAGAAACAAAACTTTAAAAACAATAAAAGATAACTGGTAGAATGCAAGATTAATAAGAGGAGTGGTTAGCAACACCATATCAAAGAGCTAATTAGACCACATTTTGATAAGCATAAAACAGAAACAGTATTTTATAAAGTGTACCAGACTATAAGAGCATATCACCCCTGAAAGGGTATTCAAGATTAACTTGTTTAACTAAATGTATGTTAAAATTAATGATAACAACTGTATCAAAATATGTTGTTAAAATATACATATATATCATCAGATTAGTAGATAGTCTTTTCAGTGAGAAATAAAAAGTTTAAAATCAGTTATAGAAATATCATAATTACATGAAATAAAAGGAGGTAATAATGGAGAAAAGCTTACAGGGCAAAGGAAATGATAGGAAGTTATCAATTAAAATGTACATACAAGGCAAATAAACTAAACTCCAATATAAAGCATAGGTCACTGACTGGTATAAAAAAAACATAGAACAATCTGAGGCCCATCAGAGACAGACTTAAAATTAAAATATAAGTGGGCAAAAGCTGGGGAATAATTTGAAGTTTGTCATGTCTGTGCAAATACAAAAAAAAATGGAGGTTTCTACTATGACAAAAAATTAAGATAGATTAACAAGGTTATTATTATATTAAATGAATACATTTACAGATAAAGTTATATTAAACAAGGGAATGTCTAATAATATTGCAGGTATATGTCCCAAACAATGTAGTAACAATATATTCTGGAAAAAAATAGATTAAAAATGGAAAATATAATTGTACCTGTTTACAATGCCAAGTTTAGTAGATATTAGAAAATTAAGAATAAAAATATAATTTTTAATATTTTTTATTGATTATGCTGTTACAGTTGTCCCAAATTCTTTTCCCTTTGTTCCCCTCCACCCAGTGATCCCCCTCACTCCAGTTGTTCCCGCACCTTAGTTCATGCCCATTGGTTGTGCATACAGTTCTTCTGAACATCTTCCTGTCTACTCCACACCCTCCTACTATGCTTCTTAATCCCTGTATCATCTCCCTCCCTTTCCCTCCTTTTCTCTCCCTGCTGACCTCCCCCCAAAATGTTCCCCATACCTATAATTCTTTTCACACTCTCATTAACTACTTAGTTTGCCTTTGTTTCAGTTCCCTAGCTTCTGTTGTTGGTTGTTGTGATAGTTTTCATTTTAATGTTTATAGTTTTGATCCTCTTTCTCCTAAACAAGTCCCTTTAACATTTCATATAACAGTGGTTTGGATCTAATGAACTCCTTCAGTTTTACTTTGTCCTGGAAGCACTTTCTCTGCCCTTCTACTCTGAATGACAGCTTCGCTGGATAGAGTAATCATGGTTGTAGGTTTTTGCTTTTCATTATTTTGAGTATTTCTTGCCAGTCCCTTCTTGCCTTCAGAGTTTCTTTTGAGAAATCAGCTGATAGTCTTATCGGGACCCCTTTGTATGTAATTCTCTTCTTTTCTCTTGCTGCTTTTAAGATTCTCTCTTTATCCTTAATTTTTGACATTTTGATTATAATGTGTCTTGGTGTGGTTCTCCCTGAGTCCAATTTATTTGGAACTCTCTGTGTTTCCTGGATCTGTAAGTCTATTTCCTTCCCCAAGTTAGGGAAGTTCTGCTTCATTATTTTTTCACATAATTTTTCAATTTCTAGTTCTTCTTCTTCACCTCTGGCAACCCTATGATTCAGATGTTGGCCCACTTGTAGATGTCCCATAGGTTTCTGAGCCTCTCCTCATTTTCCTCACTTTTTGTTTCCTCTTTCTGCACTGGTTGACTGTTTGTTCCTTCCCTATGTTCCAATTTGTTGATTTGATCCCTGGTTTTCTTTCCCTCACCACTAGTTTCATATGTGGTTTTGTTCATTTCAGCAGGACTAGCCTTCATTCCTTCCCCATCTTATTTAAGATCTGCTGTTAGATCTGTAAGCAATCATATAACCAAAGCTCTGAACTGTGCCTTAGGAAGATTTTCTCTCTGCTGAGCCATTAGATTAGATATTTGCTGTCTGGTCAGCTGCATCGCTGGGATCTCTATCATGATCTGTGCCATCCTGACAGTGTTGTGTTTACCTTTGCTTCCTGGGTGGGGCTGTCACACCTCCTATGTTATAGGGGGTGGAGCCCCATGCACTCATCTCTACCAGGTGCCTCTTCTCCCCACACTGTGGCGCTTTGTGTGGGGGCGGGAGTCCAAGATGGATTGCTGCCGTTCACTCTCCGCTGGGAGACCAGGAGCCGCCTCCTACATCCCCCACAGTCTAAGGCAATGGGGTCTGCCTTCCCTGGCATTGGAATCGTGAGCTGACAGATTTGGTCGCAGCTGGGGGTGCTCCCTAGGAACTTCTCACCTCCCCTTAAATATGGGTGTCTGCGTTTACAGTTGTCCTGTCACCATCACCGCAGCTGCTGCTGCCAGGACAGCTTGACCTCTCCACCTCAGCTTCGTCCCTCCTACCCGTCCAGACAAGCACCATTTTTTTATAACTTCATACATTGGACTTCGATGTAGCTTTATTTTCTGGAACTTCTGGTTATTTCTGGTTTTGTGGGAGTTGTATTCCTTCTTAGTTGTGGAGGGAGACAGAGTGTGTCAGTCTAGGCCTCCATCTTGGCCGGAAGCCTTAAAAATACAATTTTAAAAACTGTATCAAATAATAAATGGCATAAAAATAACTCTGGAATAATAAGATCTAATGACAAGACAGAATAACTTTTAAATTATCCCCTAAATAACTATGTTGTGTATAAAATCCAGATTACAATAATGTATTATTTAAAGAATATATATAAATTTTATTTTGTTAATTATCTATATTTCATAGTATTGATACTAAACATATTAACATTAATACTATGAAATATAGTATTATCAAAGGATCATACATGCTGAGGAGAAATAGAATCTAATGCTCATTAAATCTTATTATTTTAATGGAACTGCTTAAGTTTTTTAAAAATTACAGAGAGGATAGCCCTGAAAATCAAGATCCAAATAATGCAAATTTCTTTGCTGCGAGTGTGTGTGTGTGTGCATGCGTGCATGTCATAAGGAGGAGATTGATCAAGACCGTGGAGAAAAGAAATATTATCAATATAATAACAAGCAACAATAAAAATCTCTTACAAATAGAACACTTACTCTGGACCAGTTCCAGTGCTCAGCACTTTTCATTTTTTATCTCATGAACCTCCAACTCTCCCTCATCTATACTGCTCATTACTTTCAGTTTCTACCAAGTCACATGGAATAGAAGTTGATCTATCAAATAGAGTAAGGGTTGGCATAACACTGCTGAAGACTTTTGTTAAAGATCTAATTTGTAAATACATTTGGATGACAGAGTAGAAAACATTTAAATCATCCTAAAGCAGCTAAAACAAAAATCAAAAGAAGCTATTACCACTGCCTGGTTTTAAGATAAAAGAGAAAGAATTTGAAGTGTGAGCATTTTATTAAACATGACATTTTATTATTTATATTAGAAACTATTTCTATAAACAGTTTAAAGGGCATAGAAATTAAGATATTGATATTTATTAATATTTTACTTTCTCAAATGAAATCAACTCTGCTTTAGTCTCTCTTGCAAATAGCTGCCTCTAGCTCTCCAAATGCTGTTCAGAATTGATTTTAGAGGTTTTGAAAGAACATAAAAAAGAGTTTATTGAATGACTCTACATTTTTCAAAATTATTATTACAACCATCGCTGATACATGGTGACAATCAATAAATATCCTTCAAAAACCTTCCTTGCAAATAAAATTCTCAAGTTCCTAGTTTTAAAAGGCAGATCTCAAAGTGAGGTTAAATGTAAAGGGACAAAAGGCATCCCATTATAAACTAACTTATTGGCAATATTATTATTTATAAAACTTCCCATATAAATACCGTATGGTATATACACTGTATACTATATAATAGAACGTTTAAATAGCCCCTTAACCAAACCAACAATGCCATCAGTTTCTGTGAAAGCCTATCATTGAATAAGACTCATTGATCAACATCTCCATTGTCCTAATACTTCTAGAACTATTGTGGACAAGTGGTGACATACTGGAATTAGACATTTTTAGACATTTCTATATTCTGTTATAACACTGGGTTATCTCATTAATTTTTCCTAAATAAATTGGCAAAAATAAAAATAAATAGATAAGAACAAGAAAAAAAATCACTTTGCAAAAAATAGCTATTCATTTCTATTTGTCACTCTAACCTTTCCACACGTTGAATAGAATGTGACTGCTCTTTTCTCAAAGTACAGAACCAAAATAGAACATTGTAGGATTATTAAAACTTATCCAACATATACATAGATGAGGTTTCAAGAATGTCATTTCTACTGCCCTTGCAAAAATGTAATTCAAGAATGAAACTGGATTCTCTCAATCTTAAAGAATAGCATGAACCCTTCTGTTATTTACAGGCAGAAATGCAACAGCACCTACACAATCACTCTAGAGAACAATCAAAAAAGGTGGGTAAATAATAACTGGGTAGAGTGATACACCTTTCTTGACTCTCAAGACACCACAAACACTTCTTGTGGTGAACCTTTCATCCTAATGATGAATTGAGTAGAAAAGCAGGAGTAGCTGAGTTAAAGAAGCGTAACTAATGAAGGTGATGAGGCAAGGGCAAAGCTGGGTTTCTGCGCCCTTTCTGTCACTGGGAGAAATGCTTTACAGTTTGTTCTATCTTCATCACGCTCTAGGATGGAGATATCATTGCCTCCCCACCTCCCCCTTAACAGGCAGGTTGAGGCTTAGAGAAGTTAAGTAATCTGTTCAGGACATACAGCTAGTAAATGACAAGAGCCAGGCTTTAAAAATACAAAGCCCAAGCTCTTAACATTTCTGCTCATGAGGTCATCTGAGAGTTATTTTTAATGTGATTCATAATATTGTTGTTTCTTGCATGAAAACAGTTGGAACAATGCCAATTCTTGAATGTCCTGAGACAAAACACCAGCAAAGGTTTATTTCAACAGACCGCAAAGAAAGATTTTTCTTTTTTGCATCTCACTTTGAGGCAACTGAAGCTACTACCTTGGGCAAGAAAACTTCAGAGGCCAAGGTGACAATGCTGCCATGGTGCTGTGATGAACTTTGTCCCTAATCTGGGCGTTCTTCTTATTTCAGTCAGGACCAATTGCATTGCCCCTGTTGAAATCATTGAACATCCTTTGCTTGAACAAGAGATAAGGAATTATGTTTTGAAGTAGTCATGGATAGATTTTTAAAGTGAATAGTATGGACTTGTTTGTATAAATGGCTCAAATCTAAAAATTGGAATAGCAGATAGCATCAGTATAATGTATCTCATCTCTGTGGTAGTAAGTATGCAATAATTTAACACTTTCTCAATTTCACACTTACAAAATGTCTTCCATTAGAGTGGATCAAAGTAACTGGCAAATTTTCAGACTAAATTTAAATTCACAAAAACATTTTAGTGGCAATGCCAACTACTAAACTGGTAGAAAATGTATCTTCAAAGAATATGATTTCATCAAAAAACAGTATAAAAAGAAATCTGATAATGGAAACAAAAATAATGAATGAAAAAAATCAAGAAGCAAATTATTCAAAGTACAGATGGACTAAAATTGAAGAATTTTCATCATAGTAACATGCACATAAAAGCACAAATAAAGACCTTTAAGTCAGGCAGTGGCAACTTAATTCTATGCAAGATGTTGTAGTATATTCCCTAGATACATGTCTCTGCCTCTTTTTTAAAAATCTCCATTTTATTTCATTTTTAGAATAATCCTCTTCTTCCCAAAATATGTTTTAATGTTGGGTAAACAATCACAGTATATTAGAGGTTGACATTATAAAGAGACAGGCATTTTATGTATACCTGTTGATAGAAAATTTATAAAAAAGAGCAACAACACACAAGCTGACCTCCTAAACTGGCTGATTAGGAGACTCCATTAACACAAGACAATGACTAGGTTTGTGGCACTAGATACTGATTCAGCAACATGAATTGCTGAATTCAATTTCAGCAACATGGGCAATATCAGTTGTTACTAGAACATATTATTAGACCATGGTGTTAGACTCCAGAGTTTATTAAATACCTAGGTCACACCTCTGAATCAAGTTAAAGCATTCTTTTTCAGACATTCCAAAAGCATGTATGTAGTTACATAACATCATCAAAATAGTACTGTTTAAAAATGGTCTTATGGGACTCTGGCCGAATAGTTCGGTTGGTTAGAGTGTTGTCCCAATATGCCAAGGTTACAGGTTCAATTTCTGGTTGTTAGGGCACATATAAGAAAAAATTGATGGATGCATAAATAAGTAAAACAACATATCTCTTTCTCTCTTTCTCTCTCTCTCCCCATCCCTCTTTTCCTTTCTCTCTCCCTTCTTCTCTCTCTCAGATCAATCAATAAATTTAAAAAATTTAGTGGCCTCATGATAACAGAAATGTCGATCACTGCTTTTAGCCATATACCAGAAACAGGAAGGAAAAATTTCCCCCACAACATGCTGGGAATATAGCATATATATAATGTTCTTCTTTCTAAAGTAGTCTTTTAAAATGTTCTATTCAACCTGTATTAATTGCAGATAGATGTTAAGGACTGTTGGAGGAGGTCATCAACTGCCGGTTGGCTCTCGAGCTGGACCCCAGCCATCAGAGGCTCCTCAGCCCCTCCTTCATTCATGACATGTATACTCTGCCCACCATTCCCACAGTGGGAGCTGTTCCAAAGATATAGCCTTGGGAGAGTGAGGTATTGTTGAGACCATCTGCACTGAGCATGTGACCAAACCCAGTTAAAGCCTTTATATAATCTCTTAAGATTCCTGCAGGCAAGCGTGGAGATTTACTTGTCTTGTGGTGGTCTGAGATAAACCTCATCAGTACATCCCCTTGCTTATTAAACCTACTACCTACCCAGCTGGAGTGGTGTGCCTTTTTTCTTTGGTCTCTCATTGTTATTCATGTATGGAGTCCAGTTTACTAAGAGCATGGCCTCTAAAGCCGACGACCTTCACTTTAACCCCCAGCACTGCTGCTTACTGTCTAGGTAATCCTGAGCAAGTTCTTTAACCTATCTACATCTCTGTATTCTTCAAAATTATAAAATGGAGACAATAATGATACCTACTTCATGGTTCTATTCTGAAGAATAAATAAGCTATTTTATGTTATTGACTATCTCCCAAACAGACCTGTTTCTTATACTAAAAAGAGGGGAATACCATGGTTTGATGAGGTTATGTGATCTCCCAAAGTCTCAAAGTGAAAAAGCTCAGTGGCCATTTGCTTTCTAGCATGTGTCATTAGTTTCTCTCTGATCTCCAGGACTACAATTTTAAATTATGTCATCACTTACTTTCTTTTCAAGGTCAAATTATTTATAAATTATTTGGCTATACTCGGAGGTAATTACTACTATCTGGCTACCAAAATATGACATTATAGAGGGGCAGAAAACATGTATGAGCCCTGAGTCAGTCATAGTGCACCCGCTCAAAAAGAGGGGGACCTCGGTTCATGTTCAAGGCATGGGCTGGCTGACTGAATAAGGACAAGTAAAGGGAGGCTATGAGATTACCAAATTTAAATTATGTGATTTTTTACTTTCTATTCAATATCAAATTTTGCATATATTCTTTGCTTATATCCAGAGGTTATTACTTTGGGCAAACTACATGCAAATTAAGTACACATTCAAGGGCAGAGATGAGACAAAATGAATTGCATCTAATCGTGAAGTCTTGCAACCATTTCCCTTACCTTTAGTGTCCACACAGGTTTACTTTTTGCCTCCCCATTTACTCTTTTTTAATCCAATATTTTTCTCAGAGAATATCTCCCCAACTCCCTCAAAAATTTGCACTGAAATGAGATTTCTCTGGGGAAGTCCTACTGTAAGGCCTGCCTACCAGAGTAAATTAGGAATTCCCAAAGAAATTTCTATTTTGATGCTCTGAAAATATACGTGGTCTCATATATGTTATAACAGTTAAATGTATGCAAATAGAGCAGAAAGAGGAAATGACCAACTCACTCAAATAATGTGTCTTCTTTTCCCATTCTTCCTCCCTCTCTCCCCTAATATCAGGTCCCCTGTAACCATAGCTACAATCCTGGCAGCAGTGGCACATGCATAGAAAACTGACTGTGCACGTTTTTAAGGAATGGGAAAATAAAAAGAATCTGGAAAATACTGGACTGAGTCACTTGTACCAAGCCCTGGACTGAATTCACTCCCAAGCACCTTATTTATTATTTATCTCCCTCCCTTTGTCAGCTCCAAACAATGGGCTTGGCAAGGAGAAAACCCAGAGCTACTGTCAGTTTTCCCAAAACAGGTTCACTTCCAGTCCCAAGATGGGCTTAGAAAGTTTGCAACCCTTGAACTTTTCTATGTAATGTTTTTCACGTATTTGCATTAGTACATTTTTCTGAGGTAGAATTTTGTCTTTGATTTCAATCTCAACATGATCTGTGATCCCAAGTTGCAAAAGCCCTGCTAAGAGTCCTCCTCTCAGCCCTAGCACCCTAAGGTATTGCTTTCAGCTCAACACCACAAAGACAACAAATTCTGGATACTCCTGTGACTTCTTTCCAGGATCAAAATAATTGGTGGTGGGACAGGGAAAGAGAATGACAATGTGGGCCAGGGTGCTCAGGAGGGTTGGAGATGAATGGAACTGAGCTCCCGAAGGCTCACTTCCCCGACATCTTCTTCTGCTTATTTGTTTGAACAGAGTGGGTGACCAAAAGCTACGAGCATGGCCTCTGGAGCTGACTGCCTTTTCTGTAACAACAAACTTCAGGTTTGGGGATTTCTTTTAAAATGTCATATTGAAATAAATTGTTCATATTCTGATTCCCTGAAAATGTGCTGAGGTTGTTATTTTGAGGAATTTTATTTATGGGGCTCTCCCTTGTTTGGCACTTCTTCCTCCACGAAAAATTTCATGTCCTCAAGAAGTGAATCTAAAGGGGCCAAGTAATTTACTGTTAATTAGAAGTCAGCTTCCCATAGCAATGAAGGACTGGGATGAGCAGTGGTTAAAAACATACCTTTATTTCAAGGTTTCTATTTCTCTCTGTCAACCCATAATAAAAGAGAAGATAAGCCAAAAATGATCAGGCCTTTCCTCCACTCTAGATCAGAGGTTGAAACTCATAAATTCAAACAGTGAACACTCCAGTGTTTGAGTTCTCTAAATCTCTTCTTTCTGCCCCTCACCATTAGAAAATTGAGCTGGGGGATTTCCCTTTTCAGTCCATTATGTGTGGTCTACAGACCTACAACTTAAAAACAACAAAATAAAAAATAATAATGGGAAACCATTTGTATGTGTCAGACACTGTTGTGAGTGATTTAAATATATTAACTCCTGTGATATAAATTCAGGGGAAAATCTCCATTTTATAGATGAAAAGAACTAGAAGTAATACTTAAGCATTATATCAAATATCCTCGGCTACTTAATTCAATCACAAGATAAATATCTGGAATGTGCTATGTAAACATAAGGCACTATTCAAAAGTCATTACTTTGCAATTTCAGTCAACTTCTCCAAGGTTTGCTGCTACAAAAACAGCCAACAATAAAAACACCTCAAATTCTCTGAACATTAACATCCACCTTCTCAGTTGATCAGGTTCAAAACCTCAGAGCCACAAATAGCTTTTTATTAAAGTTCACCCTTCATAGTTAATCAGTCCTCTCATCCTTTCAGTCTGTGCTCCCTTTCTTACCTGCCCTGGAAGTTCCTTAGCTCAAGTCCCTATTATCTCTCCCCTTAATTACCTCAAAGAACCCTCTCACTGGTTTTCCCAACTCTCATCCTCCAAAATCTGACCACAAGCTGCAAATCTAGATGCTCTCCCACTATAGACACACACACCCGCCCCCCGCAATGCTCTCTGGGTCCTCCTTCTCTGCATTTTGCAATCTCTGAATAGACAGCTCCTTCTGCCCAGAACACCTTTCCTTTCCATGACCCCTATCAGAAACCTATTCCTTCTTTAAGACCAAAATTAAATCTCACCTTCTCTGAGAGGGTGTGCAGTCCCTCAGTAGGACTTAATCTCCCCCCTTTCCTGAATTCCCATATAACTTAATTACCATTTTGTGAACTCTTCCTATATGTCTGATATTGTGTCAATACACATAAATATCTATGCATATAATCCCCTCTGCCAATATCTTCACAATGCCCTATATAGGTAGAAATTATTATCTCCATTTACAGATGAATAAACTAGGTCTTTAGAACAGTCAATACCTTGGCAGAAGTTAATAAAATGTAAAGAGCAGAGTCTGTCTTCTTCAGGAACTTCTTTAACTCTGTGCACACTCATTCTTGTAGTCTATATAACAGTCCTTACCAGAATCAACCTGGTAAGAGCCAAAAATGCATTTCTCCATCTCTCTCACAAGTCTGTGAACTCCTGGATAATAAATAAGCTCTCTTACTCATTTGCACCACCAAACGACTACCATATACTTTACATATAGCAAAATGATCAACAAATATTTACTGAGCTGAGATGGACTTACAAAAACTCTATTGTTCCTCCAATTAGAACTTTCTCCCCCACCCCTGCTACATCTCTTACTCTTTCTCATTCTCATGCTCTTCCTTTTTCTTTTCTAACCATCCAGGGCTAAACCATGGTGAAATGTAAGAATGCTCACAGTTTGGATTGGGGACTGCAGGATGGAGAAGGACCATGTAGAAAGTATTGTTCTCCATCTTAATTTCTGGTCTTTTAAATGAAAATATTATATTAGAGTCTCGAGCCCTTCACAGAATATATAAAATCTTGATAATTTTTGCCTAAATACTGATTCTGGGGATCAGCATCTCATTGCAAAAAGTTGTTATTATTTTATATTAAACACATAAATTGCAAAGAATTTATATGAAATTTTTATAAAATATTAATCATACTCATATAATTTTCCTTGTTCCTTTAGGCAATAAAAGAGAAGAAAGACTCATACCTTCAAATAAGAATTAGAATTAAAAGTTTTTAGAATAAAAATTGAAAAATCCTATTTCCTTTTGAAGAGTAGGAAAAATATTTCTCAACTGACCAAAGTAGCAATGGCATGGCTCACATTAGGAAAGGTTTCAGTTTAACAAAAACAACAAAGAGAATTTAAGTGTCTATAGGCTCTCTCTGGAATGCACTCCCTTGAACAAATGAAGTGCTTCATCTAAACCTTAATAACCAAAGGCATTCTACAGAGGCACAGAACAACCTTTGATGTCTCCTTTGATATTCAATGGCAGATTCTGAAGGAAAGAAGCTGTCCAACAAGTCTGGGAAGCCACTCATAAATGTTTCCACTGCACCAAAGCTCAAATTAACGTTCAATATCCTGTTCAGCAACTACAATAAATTTTTCCTCCTAAACCATTAAACTCTTATCCCAGAATATTACTTACAAAAGAAGTATTATACCAGGAAATGTAGAAATTGGGAATAAAAGAGACATGTGGGCATATAATTTCAGTTCTTTAAACCAATCTGAAAATCATTAAAGAGATGACAAACTTCTAGTACATAAAGTTCTAGTATACTTAGAAGGGACCATATGAGCTCCTGTACTTTTACAGATTTAAAAATAATAAAGTCAGAGATATCAAATGACTTTCAGGAAGTCATACAGTCATTTAATGTCAAAGTGTCAAAGTTCAAATGGAGTTCAGACTCTTTATGCTTATTTCAGTGTTTTTCTCAATAAAACTTCCCATTACTTTAGTCAAAGATCCTAGAGTAATAATTTCTATTTCCTCTGTCATTAATAGCTTCAATCATTTTTGGTGATATTGGCCACTTCTGTCATTAACAGTCTCAGAGACATTTGAATTTAATTTTAAAAATTTGCTATTTCATGTATTTAATAGGTACTGGTCTCTGTGTAAAGCACATCACATGCTTTATTTTATCTAATCCCCATAATTGCCATCTGAGTCTGAGCTCTTCCCTATATTGCAGATGAGGCTGAGAGAGGTTCTTATCCAAGATCCCAGAGTCAGTAAATGGTAGAGGTAGGACCTGAGCCCAAGTCCAAAGCCATCAACTCATACATATTTCATAAAGGTAAAATGAAAGTCCATTTATCCAGCATGTTTCACCATAATATCTTTTATTCACTGTTATATATCCGTGCCTATAATACAATGACTATTCATTTTTACGTAAAAAAAAAAAACAACAAACTCATTCATCTATCTTTGATGTCTCCTTAAGTTAGAACAGTCTCTGACCCACAATACAAAATAAATGTTTGTCAAAAATGAATGAAATAAATATATAAAATATATTAATATATATATATATATATATATAAAATATTTCAAAAGGTAAATGTACACATTGGATACTTCAAGGTAAAGCAGACCCTGCACAGGACAGTATGATTCAGAAATCCTTATAGAAAAACAGCTGGCCACAGACAGAGTGTGCACAGAGCTAAGAGAGTGGGTGGTAGACCAGCTGGCTGCACTGTTGTTTCTGAGAACCCCATGATTACAAATTTGTGTCTATAAAGGATGATGAAGAACTCATAAGATAACTGAAGATAACTTAGAGGGAAGAGCATATGCAAACGCTTAGGACTGAATGAAAGCAAGGCATGTAAGGAGGAACTCAAGGAAATTCAATATGGCTGGAGTGTCAACTATTGGCATAGTGATGAGAGGTGAGGCTGGAGAGAAAGGGAGGGGTCAGAAGAAACCAGTCTTTTGAGGTCTGTTAAGGGTTTGACCTTTTTTCTGTGGTAGTGGAGAGTCAGGGAAAGGCTTTAAGCAGAGAAATGAAACAATCATATTTTGAGCACAGTAATATCTGCAGCACATAACGTTTGTACATTATCACTCTGGGGTCCATAGCAAAAAGAATCACAATGGTTGGGTAAAGGAGGGATAAGGCAAGGCCAAAGACCAGAAGGCAACATCAGTGATGGGAGTCAGAATAAGAGATGGAAACAGAACTTTAGGAGATTCTATTTGAGATAGAATCAGAGGAACTTTTAGAAATAGTAAGGAGCACTAATGGTAGAAAGTGAAGACTCCCTTTGTCATGGAAAAGAATGAGTGAGAAAAGCATGTTATAGCAATATGAGTTAGGTACTACATATTTTCTGAATGCATTTTAATTTTCTGCTAATTGGTCACTAAATTTGTTATGTATGAGACTACTCTATTAGCTGAACAATTAATTGGCCAAAACTGAACCACTCATATAAACATACACATTATGTATTTATAGATCATTTCTTAGGTTACATAGGGCTTTTCATCTATTTTCTTATTCAATCCTTTAAATATCCTTATGAAGTTGGCAGGGCAGCAGGCACTATCCCCATATCACAGATGAGGCTCACAGAGGTAAAGTGGCCAGAATCAGTGAACAATAAACCAGAATTAGAGTCTTCTGACGTTCATTGTTCTCTTAGCTACATGATCATAAGTGTAAGTAATTTAGCATTTTTCTTCAGTCTCCATCTGTCCACACTTGCTGCACAGCACAGATTCCAAGGAATCCATGGAAATTTAATCACTGCTACTTACCACACATGCTCATGCAGGTGCATAAAAGTAAGCCTGGCACTAAGATGATGATAAACATCCAATGCTGCTATAATCATACTTTCTGAATCTTTAATTTGGAGACAAGGGCCAATAAAGTTGAGTACAATTAAGCTAGCAAAACAGAATATTTGACATTGGGACTGTCTTGGAAAATTGGGATTAGACCATCTTACAATAACAAGAGTTATAATGAATAGCATGTATTGAATGCTTACATTGCACAAAGGACTTTTACAAATGCTTTACTTGCATTAATATGTCAATCCTCAGTATAACTCAGTGATGTTGGTAGTATCATTATCTATATTTACAGAGGGGAAACTGAGGTTCTGAGGGATCAGTAACTTGCCCAAGAACCCATAGCTAGTAATAGAGTCAGATTTAAACCTAGGTCATGCTGAACCAGAACCTGTGTTCTTAATCACTGATGTTCTGCTAACTCTCACATTATCATCAGCAAAATCTCTGTTTCCGCACTCCCAGGAGGGTGCTTGAACTTCAAATACTATTCTCAGAAATACAGATGCATCATAGTACATGTAAGAAAGAATGGTAACTTAGGATAACAGGCTATCTTTGCTCTATTTGTGAAACCAACAAAAAAATAGTTATAACTTCATTACTATGAAAATGATAAACAATAAGACACAGATATTCTATGTAAAAAAGCAAATAGTGGGCAGCTACTATCTGCCCAACCCTGTGGTAAAATTAGAGGAAATGTAAAAGACAGAAAACATATCCATGCATCTCTGACCACAAGGAACCTCCAGGCAAGCCTGAAAGAAATGCATACATTGAATATTTAAAAAACAATAGCCAATATTTACTGATTGCATAGGGGAGCCAGGCACTGTTCTAAATATGTGTAGTAACTTTTTAAATCACCACAAATGTCTTAGGAATTGTTGTTATTATTATTGTTGTTGCATTTTATAGAAGAGAAAACTGAGACAGGTGAATTAATTTGCCAAGGGTTATCTGTTCAGTAATTAGCAGAACTGAGACTTAAACCTGTGCAAACTGGTTCCTGAGCCCACACTCTCAACACCAGCTCTCCTTCTCTTCATCTCAATTTTTGTTTCAATTGGGTGGATAATTTAGTCTGGGCCAGGCATCTCAGATTTAAGGCAGAGAGAAGAAGCCTCACTTAAGCCTTAAGCCCAAACCAACTTCTCCAATGCAGCTTTGAACAGAGGGTTCTGACCCAGGGACATTTAGGTGTTCTGATGTCCAGCCTGCTATTGTTCTTTGTGTTTACCGTTGGTAGCCAAGAATTTTATCAGAAGGGCAAACATCTTCCTATGATTCCTCTCCGAATACCTCAAACCCAAAAACAATACAATGTTCATCAGGAGGTGAACAAATTGTAATGTATTTCCAAACTCAGTAATAAAAGAAAAGAACTACTAATAAAACAACCTGGATAAATTTCCAAGTACTTATGATGAACACAAAAAGCCAGACACAGAAAAGTATATGTCATGAGATTCATCTTATTTGAAATACTTGAAAAGACAGATCTTATCTATAGTAACAGAAAGCAGGTCAGTGATTGCAAATGGGTGGGGATTGACTAGAAAAGGGCACAACCAGGTGATTCTTTTGGAATTGGTTAAAGTATTCTATATATTAATTTTGGCAATGGTTACATGGTGCATATACTTGTCAAAGCTCATTGTAATGTATACTTAAGATGGGTGTATTTTTATGTAGGATTCTGGATAAGATCTTGGGCCAGAAAAATGACATTAGTAGAAACAGTGACAAGTTCTGAGTAAGATTTATAGACTAGTTAATAATATGTATCAATGTTAATTTCCAAGTTAGTATGATTTTTTCAGTTTGTCCCTAAGTCTAAAATAATTTCAAAATGAAGGGTTTTAAGAAAATTAAACTAGCTGAGTTCACCTAGAGGCCAAGGAAGACATTTTGCAGCCTCAGCTTCCCGCACACCACAGCTCGTCCTCAAATAGATCACCTCCCAATTGTGGTCTAAGACCTATAGCAGAGTAGGTGGCCCTCATAAAACACAGTACAATTAAAGGATGTAAATAATGTTGATACAAGAGAAAGAAATCTTTACTGAGCTCAGACAAAATTCACCCAAAGAACAAGTCACGTCCTCCATTCTCACTCTCAATGTGAATTGATATTTAAGGTATGAAGATTTGACTATCATTGTAGATGGGGCTAGAAGGTGGAGAATAAGTCATTCTCTGCACAATCTTGCCAAACATCTTTAAGATTTATTTTTCCTACAACAACAACAAAAAAATCCACCAAAAATTCAGGCAATGAAGGCCAGTGACCCCTGAGAGACAGAAACAATTTATCCTGCTTCCCAGCCTGAAGAAAGTTTCCAGGCCACAGTGCAGGGCAGGAAAGTAGGTGAAGGTCTCCTGGACTGGACCTGAGCTGGGAGTCCCACCAGGACATAGTGGCCAGAGATCAAAAGGCATGGAGCAGAGAGAGCTGCCTGGACAAAGAGCCCCATAGATATTCAGTTAGAACTGAGATTGCTTTTACCCTGAAGACAGAGGTCTGAGTTATGTTAAAAACAGCCTGTAGGTTTTTTATAAAGGCTTCACTTCTAGAATATTTGATGTGTATTTGATTTGATTTTTTTATTTTGAATTTTCTCTCACATGGAAAGCTAACTCCTTGGGGGAAAGCCATAAATAAGGTTTTGGAGTAGAAATAAGAACCACATTGACCCAAGCACAGAGTATTCAAGGCATATATATGGACATTATTCATGACAGAATTTTAAAATTTGATTTGTTTGTCTATCACTATTGTAGAAGTAATATACACATCATAATCATGATTTATATAAAAATGAAATACACACATATTTTGGTTATATAATTTTCTAAACCTCAGATATTCTCTATCGACCTGGGAATCTATTATTTAAGACATGGAAAGAAAGTTTAAGTTGGAAAGTTGCTAAAGAAATTACCAATTCTGGTTTGTCCTATTAAGCAATATGTTTGCATATTTGCTTTTAATGCAATATTTTTAATATTTCCAATATAAAAATTAGAACTCAATAAAAAACACTCCATTTGTAATGATCCATAGCTGCGATGCATCCTAAGAATGAGAAAATTTGTCTGCAAGGCCCCAGCCGACTACCCGATCCTTAGGTGTTCTGGGTGTGGGAACGCAGCCAGAAGGGGGACAGTAAAATACAAACACATAGACAAAAATAACCAAAACAAAAATGAAGCTTATCCCCCAAAGCAAACTTATCCCCCAACTCCTTTGTTTTTACCAAAAATAGGTTTCTGTGTGTTCCTTTCTTTTGTTATTCAGACATTGTCTTTGGGTTACTATATTACTTGGGCAGCGAATAATACTAGTTACTGGATATTGATGGCCCCACCATATTGTCTTAAAAAATAAAACTTTAATTTGACTTTAAACATTCCCTTTCATTCAGTTTGGATACTGAGGTCAGACCACTACAGTGTAACAGGGCAAGGGTGCCCTGCTGAGGTGGCAAATAGGGACAGAAACCTAATACATGCACTCAGGCGAGAGGCTGCATCTGTCTTGGGGAAGAAAAGCCTTCTTATTAATTTACCAAAAGTGCATGCCCCAGTGCATACACCGGTGCCATGAGCCACGACTCTACTATTATTTAACACATACGTATTAGCTTCATCCTACTAATAACCTTCACATAAACTTGCTTAAGCTAATGTTCCCATTTTATTTGCAGCCAATTTTATTTTCTCAGTGATGTACTATACACTGTTGCTGTATGTTCAATCACCAAGCCATGTGCAAATTAATGTTCAAATCAAGAAGGTCATTTAATTTTTCTAGGTATGTAGGAAGAGTGAGCACCTTACTCTCCGTGTTTCCCTGCCATCCCAACACGGGCTTTGCACGGCAAGCATTTAATTTGCTTGACTGAATTTATGAAAGAAATATTCCATTCATGCCCTATCTGTTGAAAACCTGACTAGTATCATGATCAGATTTAAAATTGTCATTTTAAAAAATATACTTTTTGGCATGAATGTGAACTTATGCCTAAATCAAACTCCCCTAAATTTCTTCCACCATCAAGTTGTAGATTCTAGAGGTTTTCTCATGAGTCTAAGTTGCTATCCTCCAACAAATGAACACAACGCAAAGGAATAATGTAATAAAGCCTAATGAACAACGCAAATAAAAAAGCAATACTTCATCTTGCCCTGCACATGCCTCTGGAATCCATAACTCATCCCTGGTCTATAAAAAGTGTACCAAAAGCAAGTGTTTCTCCAGTGGAAAATAAATACTAACTGGTTTCAGCTCATTCACTCTAAAAAATAAAAGAACAAGAATTTTTTGTCCACACTTTTTGGCTGTCAGACCAATTCTTTCATCAGATTGAAATCAGCCAATATATCAGCATATATTTTACACTTTCATTTTATTAAAATAGCGAGAAGAAAAGGAAGAGATCAGAGGAACAAGTTTAATGACTTCTAAGATTATTCAGAATAAACTAGTACGTACAATCTAATGAATTCTAAAAATTTTATTAAGTAAATCCAAAAGCTTTGTTACTTATAATGAAGGTTCATATTTTAAGAGTTGAACTCAAATGTAACATAAATCTTGGGTTAAAAGGGTTCTACCATTAATTTTTAATTATATCATATATTCCTATACTGGACACTGTGCAACCTTTAACATTAATCCTGTTTTAACAAACGAAACAAAATAATAACATTTGTTTATATTTTATGGTATTTTTTAACTTTTTGAATTAACTTTATTGGGTATAATTTACATGAAGGAAGTGCACACATTTAACGCATACACTTAGATATATTTTGACAGATATACACATTTTTATCTCCTTCTAAAGTTCCCTTGTGCCCTTGTGCAGTCCTTCCCCACCACCCCCGACATGAGGCAATCATGGATCTGCTTTTTGTCACTACAGGTTAGGTTTGACTATTCTAGAAATTCATATAGCATGTGCTCTTTTGGGTCTGGCTTCTTTCACTCAGCATTATGTTTTTAAGATGAATCCATGTTGTGGTATGTATCAGTAATTCATAGCTTCTATTGTCTGGATATGACACAGTTTATTTATACATTCGATTGCTGATGGACATTTGGGTTGTCTCCACTTTGGGTATTATGAATAAATCTTCCATAAATATTCACGTACAAGTCTTTTAGTGGACATGTGTTTTCATTTCTCTTGGGTAAATACCCAAGGAGTGGCATTTCTGGGTTTTATGCTATGTGCGTTTAACTTTATTGAAAACTACCAATTATTTTTCACATAATTGTACTATTTTACACTTTACCAGAAACGTATGAGAGTTCCTGTTGCCTTACATCCTCACACTTGGTATTGTGAGTCTAATTTTGACCCTTTCAGTGGGCGAATTGTGTTCTTCTTATGGTTAATTGCTTCCAGAATCGCTTCCTCACATTGCTACATTTCAGGGAAGCAGCCAACATGTAGATAGAACTAATTAAATCATCAACTCAAAATCACAGTCTTTCCAGAGTTTAAACAAATCATCACTAGAATGAAAATATGTATATCTCTATTACAGATCCTTACAGGCCCACTCCTGTCTGCAAAGTCAAGAGGAAAATGGGGAAAGAGAGGGTTAAAAATCTCATGGATGAAACCAACCCTACAGCCTCCAGCTGTGAACAATTAGCCTTGCCAGTATTATCTTCAGGAAACTCCTGCTGCTTTATTAGGACTAATAGGCAACAGAATCTTGACTTTTTGATAGGTGGGGTTATAAATCTACCATTGAAACTGGAGAGGACAACTAAGTTTATGTACACAAGTAGAATCTTTAACTATGGACCCCACAAGATGCTCAACTTAGGAATGTCCTATTTGTTTCAAGGTAGGGGTGGAAGGAGATGGAGGAACTATTTTCTTTTAATCAAATATTACAGTAGAGCAGGTAACAGCTGTGCAGAGCAAGATCTGTGAATTCCTGTAGTGTGTCAATCAAATAATTTTTGCTCATATGAAATTCCTCTCTCAATATGTCCAGACAAAATTTTATTACTTTCAGTGAATTTTAGAAATTGTTTTTTAATATATTTTTATATGAAAATGAGTACTTCAGCTTTTGGAAGAGAACATAGGAAAGATAAAGGAAATGAACTGAATTTTAGTGTCTTATTAACAAAATAAAATATTATGTGAGAGAACAAAAAAGTTTCTATTAAACCACAAAATATTTTCAACCCCCTTTGAGTGCCGCTTTATTTTGAATGGTCCCATGCTTAATTCAACTGATGCAAACATTATAGCTTCTCATCACACGTAACTTTAACAAAAATGCATATAACTATGGCCAAATTTTTGTTTTCAAAATTTATTTCTTTTAAAAAGCCAAGAACTTCCTAGTTGTTTTAATCATCTTTGGTGTGTATGACCAGAAAGCTTTTAGACTGATGGAAGTACTCAGCCAGAAATATTTTCAGCTCCTCAACTGGTGATCAAGATACCTATTAAAGAGTTCTGTTTGGAGAGATTATCTTGTATATCTGATGGTCTTTTTCTGATCTCCCTATATCCAAAGTTGTTCTGCCATATTTCTAGTCTCCTCCTATCTCTCATAATGCTGCCAGAAAGAGCTAGGACATAAATCATTCTCATTAATTCGTTGCCTAACTTTCTCAACATTTCCCCAAAGAATTCAGAATAAAATTCAAATGCCTTGTCATGGCATACACACTCCCTTATGATTTGGTTCTATAATCTGAGTTCTATTATATCTCTTACTTTATGAAGACAGGGTCTCCATGAGGGCCGAAACTCCACTGATGACATTTTTTATTTATGTGCCCCAACACCTAACACACTGATGCTTCTAAATAGGTGGATGGACAAATAAATAGATACAAGAATGAATGATTTTATGTCTTTCAGGCTTTCATGCATTTAAGGTGCTCTCATAGGAAAGAATTCATATAATGTTTATGATGATGATTACATACTTCTGGATGAGTTCCTGGGAAGTCTGATATATTTGTGTATTTAAGTAACATTTTTAATAAAAGCAATGGCTCCTGGTTAATTGTTTCATTTCTCACAGTGCTCTATATACAATAAGTCCTCAAAAAATGTTGAACAAAATTGAATGTTGCCCATGGGCCCCATATATGTTCTTCCTATGCTTTCTAGAAATAAAATCAACCCACTGAGGCTGCTTTGCATGGGGCACTGCCACAGAGATAGAACTGTGGCCCAAACACCACCACCACCAGCTTTCAGGGAGAGATGCATCTGGTGGTCAGACAGAGCTTCACAGAGAAGCTGGAATCTGCTCTGACACTTGCAGGAAGCAGAAGATTCAGAAGGAAAGAGGAATGTGCATTTCCCAAAGGGCAAGAGCTCAAGCTGGGAACATAAAAGGCAAAGACAAGAGCAAAAGTAATACAATCCCCATCACTATTCCCTTTATGCTGAAACATTAGCATAATAGGATTACATATTCCTTCTGCCCAACCAATTCACTTTAACTTTATCACCATTGTAAACTCATTAAAAATATACTCAGGCTCCTCACTGAGCCACAAAGCTAATGAGGAAGCACCATTAGCATCACTGGCTTAGTCTGAAGTAATTACTTCTGGCTACATTTGGCATCTTTGCTGAAATGTGGGGTTGCGAAAAAGCGATTCTGGAAGTACTTTAACAGGGTTTAGAACAGATGCTTTCATCTGGAACACTGACTCCAGGAATCATCAACCACTTGGGAATGGTCATCCATAAAAATAATTATTTCTGTTCAAAATGAATGACTAGAATCAATTCCTAGTTCCTGGGATTTTATTGTTGACACTATTGATGACACTTTCAAAGGGTATATTTGGTAAACTTAGTTTCTGTGCTGTGGTTTCTCACTTTACACTCCCCCTCCTTTATTTTTAAGTAAATGGAGGTTTCTTTGTTATTCTCATTGTTTTGTTTTGTTTTGTTTTTTAATTGTCTTCAAAAACAGAGTAAGAAAAATAAAGTCTATAGATCGGGCTTTATTTATGATGTGTGATCTGGGGGAAGGAGCAATGAAGAGAGAAAATAAACTGCTAACAGAAAAATGGACTTTGTTATCTGTGGAAAGCATGTGACTGGGGGTTATGGTGGACAAAGGTGTCAGAATTCCTGTATTTCAGAGGATAAAACAGTAATACCTGGGGGTCGTCTTGGGTTTTATGAGGCAGACATTTGGGGGAACTTAGGGGGAAACAATTAGTGGGCAGGAGGCTGAGTGACCCCAAATCCACGCAAGCAGATGCTTGGGGTTACCCTGGGAGATGTTGGTTTCAGAGCCACACTCAAGGATAGATTGGATATGCAGGTCCCCCAGCCCCCAACGCCTGCTCCTTCCTCAGCTTGGCTTCTGTCCCAGCCAGGCTCATTGTCATCCTCAAGTGGTTCATGAGACACTTAGACAATGCTTGGCCTATCCTGTCTCCTTTCAGAACAGGGCTTGTTGAGCTGCTCTTATGCATTTCTTCTAGCATCTTAATCTTGTGCTCCAACCCAAGTCTCACTCTCTTCTGCTCTCCACCCTGGGGCATCCTGTGCTCTGAGGCAGTCATTCAGAGCCTCACTATTCCTCCCAGCGCTGCCCTTTTCCTTTTTGAAACCCCTCTCCCCAGTCACCAAAATTCTAACAGTCCCCTGTCTTCTCGCAATGCTTTCAAATACATGGCATAATGTACAGTTCAGGGTATGTTATAACTTTTCAGTCAGAGCTACAGCATACCCAGAATAGCAAGTCTTCTGAAAAACTTAATTTGTTCAATAAATCCCAAAGAAAAGATGCTTTCCCTTAAAAAAAAAAAAAAAAACCCACCCAAAAAAAGAGTATAAACACAAATCTAGAATATATTCTCTTAAATCTTTCTTTCAGGAGATGCAAAAAAAAAGATAAATGTTCTATAAAAAAGATCCAAGTTGTTTGGAACCTTTGCAAATGAAACCCATACCTTAAGTAAGAGCAAAGGCAAAACAAAATGTTATCTTAATTTTCTTCAAATAAAGTGAGCTATTTTATTTCTCTTATAAACATGGGAATTAAAAAATGCTGTTTCTGCCAAGTAGACCTGCTTCCAGATTAGTTCTCTCTAGTGAGAGAAAAATGAGCAAGAAAGGATAGGGAAGAAGTGTGTAATAGCAAAATGAGGAAAAGAAGAAATCATTTTTGTTTCTTTTTACACCATAGAACAAAATCATAAGTTTTAAATTCAGAGAAAAGTTACAGGGTTTAGGGATGCCATTTTATAGAGTGATTTTAAAAACAAAGACTATGGAGCCAGACTGCTGGGTACAAGTGAATCTGAATCCTTTTTGAACTGAGGGACCTTAGTCTATGCATTTAATTTTTGAGAGACTGTTTTTCTTTGTTATGGAGTGGGAAGATAATAATAATAACTGCAGTAATGATGATGGCCTCACAGAGCTGTGTAAACATTAAATAAAATAATCCAGGTAAAGTGTTTAGACCAATACTTAGCACATTGAAAAATTCAGGAAAGAAAGTGGAAAAGGAAAAAAAAATAAAGAAAGAATATTCTTCCATTTAGAGCTGAGTAAAAACAGAATGTTTTTCCAGGTACAACTACCATCTTTAAAATATAATGTCAGGAACAAGTTTTGAAGGAGGGAAATTTCACAAATGTCCAAAAGAAAAAAGCAAAACAGAGAAAAGAAATCAAAAAGCACCCCTCACTCCCCTACCCCCTATCACAAGCCCTACTCCCAAGGTCAAACCTGTTTATCTGTTCTCTGCCATTCTTTCAGAATCCAATCCTGGGTGGTAATGGAGCCAATCATGACTGGATAACATTCTTCCAGCAATACTCCTGTTTTAACAACTTTGCTTTATAACAAGAATATGCCTTCATAGCCATTAAAAAAAGAGAGAGATTTTAATAGTGTAACCCAATGCCTATCAATGCTGACCTATAAGGTGTATATCATACATAACCACACATAAAACATTAATCCAATGTCTCAGCATCATTTGAATATATATATGAATAAAATTATGCCCACCAAGATAGGCACATACAGCATGAGGCAAGTTAACTTGAACAAGCATGAAATGGTTAATTTGTTAAGAGAAGGTCCAACATTAGGACAGAATCTGCCAAAAGGATGTTTTTCTGACAGCTCATCACTAAACAAGACAGGCCCCTCTCTGGTCTGCCGCGCAAGAACACCCTCTGTCCCTCCTTTTAGAAGCAAGCAGAGTTTCTAGTTGACTTCTGTTGCCATTGATTCTACTAAACAATGTTCTTTAATCAAGCAGCTGCCACACTGCTAAGTGGCTTCCAGACTGAGCTACACCAAACACAGCCGGAACACCTTGCCAGGGATCTGCAGAAAATCGTTAGGCCTGTTAGGACACAGCCAATCCCTTGTAAGTCATTTGGCTGCTCTGCTCCCCGCTGCCTGCCAAGGAGTCTGTGGGCGGCTCTTTCTCTGCAGCCCCTGGAACCCACTCCTATTTGGGAACCATGTGTTGAGAAACCAAACGGTGCTATGTCCAGTATTTGTTATCAACCTGGACTTCAAATGTCCTTGGCAAAACCTACCTGAATCCTTAGAAGATCATTTTCAGAGTAGGAAATACGAAAATTAAATATTTTAGAAGGTGGGAAGGGCAAGTATTCACGTAGAAACTAGTTTGGGGGGCAAAGAACAAGAAGCATTCAAGGTAAACAGATTTATGTTTTTTATTATAGTTCAAAAGGTTGCTGTTCCATGCCCTCAAACCTATGGCAATGTTTCGTATTGTCCCATAAATTCTAACACCAACAAATTAAATGCATTGACCAAAGATTGTTGCCTTTTGTTTTTAACCTGAGCTTTAAATGGCAAATGACAGTATATTTCTAACCTAGCTATAGTGAAGAGGGTTAATGGAGTAGTTGGAACATGCTTGGGACATATTCAGAGTATGAGGTCCAGAGTCAGGGCAGGAAAGAAAAACTGAGTTTTCCCAACTTGCAAGCACTTGGAAAAATGCTCCCAAAGCCACTTTACAAAGCTTCTCTGTATCCACTGGTTAATCTCAGATACTCTTGATGAGCCTCCCCAACTCTCAAATGTTTTAAAGCCTTCCCTAAAAAAAAAAAAAAAAAAAAAAAAAAAACACTACATGTAAAAGAATCCTAAAAATGGATGCCATTTTCAGACCATTCATTTTACAAGAGACAGAAAACACACAGAGATTAGAATGGGGCCATGGGAGGTGGGGTGGGGGTGGAGATGTTGGTCAAAGGGTACCAGCTTCCAGGTGTAAGATGAATAAGTTTTAGAATCCAGCGTGTGGCATGATGACTACAGTCAGGAATACTGTGTTGCATACTTGAAATTTGCTAAGAAAGTAGACCTTAAGTGATCTCACCATGAAAAGGAAAATGGTAATTATGTGAGGTGATGGGTGGGTTAATAGCTTGATTGTCGTAATCATTTCACAATGGACACATATGTCAAATCATCAGGTTGTATATACCTGAAATATATATGATTTTTATTTATCAGTTATACCTGAATAAAGCTGGAGGGGAAAGTACATAAGGGAAAGGTGAATGAAAGGTTCATGGGCACATTCTGTGCTATCATTGCAACTCTTCTGTAAATCTAAATTATTCTACAATTTTAAAAATTAAGACCATAAAAAAGAAAACTGCTATATGACTATAACTTTCACAGAAAAATCAGAATCTTTCCTTTAAAGCAATAAGGGGGTTGCGCTAACATTTTTTTACTATGTTTTAATTTTTTCTGTAATATGATATTGTTCCTATCAGTAAATTAAAAAGTTCAAAGAATATGCACACACACAAAAATAGTACCATCTTGTGTAAGAAACCACTTTTTATGTAAAAATATCCAAACTGGTTCACCATTGAAGACAAAATTTAACCCACAATATGTGCTCAGCCATAGTAACAATTTTATTCCTTCCCAGCTTCCTTTCTTCCTGTTTACTAACAGACCACTCTGAGTACCGACACCCAATGAGGACAAGAACAGAGAAGTCAGGTTGGCAGATTCTGGGCTTGATATGTTCCTGGTTCAAATACTTGACAGAGAGGAGGACCCCTCATTTCAGCTCTTTAAACTGAAGCCCTTGTCCCCAGGCCACACACAGTCTTTCCACAGACATTGTTTCCTTAGTTCGCCTGAGAAAACCAACAGCGCCAGGATCACACTGTTGCTCCTTCCCAATAGCACTTTGCACCACTTCATAGAGGAAAGGCAAACTTTCCCTCTGCCAGAAAACCACAAACGCCCACTGTCCTGGAGGATAAAAATCCTGCTGAGACACCAAACAGAGGTGTTTGGTTACAAAGGAAAATGACTAGAAAATAAATAAATAAATAAACAGGAAAAAAACTTTCACAAGTCGCATAGTCCCCAAATCCTTGCTTTCAGTAAAGTTGAACCAGGTCATCCAGTGAAGGATCACTTAAAGATATTTGATAAAAGAAAGGGTGAGTGATGTTTTTGGCATGAAACTTGAGGTGAGTAATTTTGTTAAATATTAAGAAAAAAACCCTCTTCAATTCCTATCGACTGAATAATATAAAAATATTTCTCTGTGATGATATAATGGAAAACAAAAATAACACTGATGCTGAGCAATAACTGATATGCATTATACATTTCCAATAAAATTTTGCCTTCTCTGTACAAGAATCAAATAAAAATAACAAACAGATATATGGTGCTTACTATGGACACTAAGTGCTACAGATTTTTTTTTTTACTCATTTACTCCTTTAAGATCCTTTAGAGCTAGATATTTTTCTTACCTGTTTTAAAGTTGAGGCAATGATTGAACAGAGAAGTTACAAAATTTTCCTAAAGCTGCACAGCTGGGCAGATCTGGGTTTAGAATCTAGGCAGCCTGACTCCAGAATTTGTGTTCTTAACTATAACCTAGTTGTCTCAATACATTTATAATAAATATATTTAGGTTGCTGGCATTCATAACCAAATACAGAAATGTTTTAAATATTTAGAGGCTTAGATGCATAGTCAATATAAAATTAGAAAATAGACAAATTTTTATTGCAGTGAAATATAATAGTCAATGAAAGCCATATAATTTTTAAAAGTATTATGTTAGATAAAATATTGTAATGAAAGTGGAATCAAAATACAACTTCAAGGAGAAAAAAAGAAAGATACAATTTAAATCCTTGAAGGAAATGAGTTTGTGTATATTTTTTAAAGAATTTTATAGTGGATATCCATAAACCCACCACATAAGCACTCCATTCACATTTTATTATATTTGTTTTATCGCAAGTCCATCCAGCTATTCATCCATATTATCTTCCCAACTTGTTTTTAAGCTTTATTGAGTTATAATTAATATACCATAAAATTTGCCCATTTTAAATAGACAATGAGAAGTTTTATTAAATGTAAAACAATTCTACAACCATTCTGACAAGCCACTTTTAAAATACTTCATTACCTCTTGAAGTTCCCATGCATAGTCTACAATCTATCTCCAATTCCATCCCCAGCCCCTGGCAACCACTGACCTGGTATCTTTATAGTTTTTCTTTTTTAGAAATTTCATAACTATTTGAATTATCTATCATATGCCTTTCATGGCTGGTTTCTTTCAGTTTGCATATGATTTTGAGTCTCACCATGTTGTTGCATGCTCAGTGGTTCATTCCTTTTTGTTCCTGAGTAGTACTCCCTGCTGTATCCTTTCAACAGCTGATGGATATTTGGTTTATTTCCAGTTTTTGACTGGGAACAATGAATAATACTGCTATGAACACTTGTATGCCAGTCTAATGTAGACATATGGTTTCACTTCTCTTAAGTAGATACATAGGAGTAGAATTGCTGGGCACAAAGAGAAATGTGTATTTAGTTTTTTAAAAAAATGTGTGTCTATTTAACAAAGTTACTGTAGCAATTTACATTCCTACCAGCAACCTTAGAGAGATTCTCAACATCCTCTCTTTCCAATATTTGGTATTGACAGACTTTTTAATTTTAGCCATTCTATTAATACATAGTAGTCTCATTATGGTTTTATTTTGCATTTCCCTAATGACTAATGATGCTAAGCCTCTTCTCATGTCGTCATCGGCAGCCGTCTGTCTCGAGAGACAATGGTGTAGCTTCTTAAGAGTCTATCTGCACCGCCGAGAATGGTTGTGCAGTCCGACTCGGGAGTGACACGGTATCTGTCTCCTCCCGTGTTGAATCGACATCTTGCGATGACGCTGGAGTGTCCTCTCCAGTGAAGCTGAAGCTACAGAGCCTGGGCAGGGTGATATGGAGGGTCTGCTGTTGCCCATGCAGCAGACCCCCCCCTCTCTTCGCAGCTGAAGGGTCCAAGGGAAAGACGGAGTCAATACAGCTTGGCTTCAGGTGCGCCGCAGGAGTTGCCGGTGTTGACTACAACGTCAAACCGCCTTAGGGACTCCGGCTCCAGATTTTCTGTCGGGGTTTACTCCCTTAGCCTTTCCCCTGAAGAGGTATGCCGCAAGGCAGCGGAGGTTTTTTGGAGTCAGAGTTTTCCTTCTCTGATGTGCCCTGACTGGAAGATCGAACCAGCGACACTTAGCTCGCAGGTCGACGCTCAATCCACTGAGCCAAACCAGCCAGGGGGACTCTTCTCAAGTGCTTATTAACTAATCATATTGCTTCCTTGGTTTATAAAATCTTTGGCCCATTTTAATATACTTTTCTGACCTCTTCTAGAGAATTTTAAGAGTTCTTTACATATTCTGATATCCTTTACCAGATAAATAATGTGCAAATATTTTCTCCCACTTTTTGGCTTGTGTTTAAATTTCTCAATGGTTAATGGTTTCATTTTCTTAAATTTAAAAAGTAAAGTTTTTAATTTTAATGAAGTCCATTTATCAAATTTCTCTTCCATGTATCATGCTTTTGATATCATATATAAGAAATCTTTGTCTACTCGGTCACAAAGATTTTCTCTAAATCACAATGATCCATTTGTGAGTTCATTTTATACATGGGGTAAGATAAAGAAGTATCTAAATTCTTTTAAAAGGATGGGTAAAGATATGGCTATCAATTATCTCACAATATTTGTTGAAAAATCTCACCTTTCTCAATTGAAATTACTTGGCACCTATGAACAAATCAATTCATCATAAATGCATATTTGGGTTATTTCCTGGACTCTCCATTTTGTTCCTTGATCTATATAACTGTCATTATACCATTAATATATTGTTAATGACTGTAGTGTTAGTAAGTTTTCAAATCAGGTAGGCTTTGGACAGTTTTACCATTTGCATCTAGGTATGGATCTCCTTTTGTTTGTTTGTTTTTCCCCCTTTGGGATTCATTTGATCTGTAGGTTAATGCTTTTTGTGAAATTTGAGATGCGTTCAATCATTTATTTGTAAAAAAAAAAAAAAAAGTAAGTGCCCTTTTCTTTCCTCTCCTTCTGTAATTCCCACAAAACATGTATTTTCTCCATCTTTTTTTCCTCATGATTTTTTGATTGAACAATCTCTACTGATTTATCTTCAAGTTCACTGAATGCGTCTTTCCTCTCCCATCTCAGATAGGCTATTGAGGCCATCTAGGGACTATATTGTTTTAGTTATTATTTTTAAACTCAAGCATTTCCTTTTGGTTCCTTCTGTATCTTCTTTTTCTATAATAGTATTCCCTATTCATTGAATTATTGTCATGATATTTTATCTTAATTCTTGAAACATGGCTCCCTTTAATTTTTAGAACATACATGTAAGTGCTCCTTTGAAGATTTTGTCTAATAAATCCAACTCTTGCGCCTTCTCAGTGTTATTTCTTTTTTCTTCCTGAATATGAATCATACTTTATTGGGGTATTTTCTGCATGTCTCCTAAATATCTTGGTTGAAAATTGGGCATTTCCGATGATATATTGTAGAAATTATGGGCTCTATTTTATTTTTCTGAGGGTGTTGTTATTGTTTTAACTTGCCTGGGCTTAAACTATGGAATGTCTCCCTGAGGTATGTAGCCTCTGATGCCTCTGCTCAGTTTTTATTCTTATCTTTATTTTTTAGCTTGATTTATCAGGGGTTACTCCTGGGTCTGCATACCTTAGAAGTTAGCTAATCATTTGAGCAGACATCACCCAAGCACCTTGCACTATACACCTTTCATCTGTGGTGATTTAATCTGAGTGTGGTTTGGGGACCACATGCAGAATTACTCCCAGTGACAGGCAGTACTAAGGTCTGCCTTGGCTTTTACTGTTTGCTTGTGTGGAGTTTTCCAGCCTAACCTGACATGAGTGCAGAGCTGATCTCAACCCTCCTATGACACTCATTTGCAGAATCTCCCTGGTGACTTCCTTGCTGATCCTGCACTTACCTCAAATAGGAGCATCGTCGTCGGCAGCCGTCCGTCTCGAGAGACGATGGTGTAGCTTCTTAAGAGTCTATCTGCACCGCCGAGAATGGCTGTGCAGTCCAACTCAGGAGTGACACGGTATCTGTCTCCTCCCGTGTTGAGTCGACATCTTGTGATGACGCTGGAGTGTCCTCTCCAGTGAAGCTGAAGCTACAGAGCCTGGGCAGGGTGATATGGAGGGTCTGCTGTTGCCCATGCAGCAGACCCCCCCTCTCTTCGCAGCTGAAGGGTCCAAGGGAAAGACGGAGTCAATACAGCTTGGCTTCAGGTGTGCCGCAGGAGTTGCCGGTGTTGACTACAAGTTTGTAAGTTTTAGTTGTCAAGCCACTGATTTTGCTTCCCACCCCCAATTGGTTGCCCCCTAACAGGAAAGTTGCTTGCTTGTGTGTTTCACATCCATCTCTACTCTGGTAAGAGGGCAACACTATAGCTGTAAAGGTGCCTGGAAACAGCCCCAGGCAAAAAGGCTGCAGATGTCCTGAGGTTATTATCTGAAGTTCAGGAAGCATTTCAGTAATAAATGCTTTTCAATATTTTGTCCCGTCTCTCTTCAGTTTGCACCACCCCAAAGTGGTTGTTTTTCACAATTTTGTGTGATTTTACATTTGGTTATTGTGGAGAGGTTTCTCCAAATTCTTTACTCTACCATAACTGGAAATCATTTTTATTCATATATATTTTAAATGATGTTGATGGAGAATAAACCAATTTGGTATTTAGATTCTATTGGGTATATTTAAAAGCAAGATGAATCAGTTTTGTTTTAAATCATCAACATTTACAGTATATGAGAAATGACACTGTAAACTTGTAATATAATTAAAATTTTAAGATACCAACTTAAAATATGTGAGGGCATGTGTAGTTTGTAAAGATTTAGTAGGTGCATAAACCTAAACATTAAAAGTTTAAACTCCCTGTCCTAAAAAAGAGAAAATTTTCAAGATCCAATTCCTAGGACTCTTAACACATACTTTGAAATATACCAAGTCTGAATTGAATCAAGCCTGCTGACCTTGCCTATCATGACTCAGTTTTAGTAAATATGACTCTGTTCTGTGTCCTATTACAGAAGCTTCACCCCATACAAAATAATTACTAAATATATTTAATAATATTAAGGGTTAAAATTAGGCTATCGATTGCCCTCTTTAGTTTTGATGCTTCATATTAGGTGTACAACTATGCTTATAGATATCATGCAACACCCACTTATAATTAGAAAGTGACGAATAATAATTATTTAGCAATTACTCTGGAATTCTCAAAATTGCATATTAGCTGTTTATAATTCTTTCCTACAAATATGCATTTAATTGTAATCTAACAGACCAATAATTGTACTTCAGTTGTTAAGTTGCCTCCTCAGCTTTCAAGAGATTTATGCTAAAGCAATGACAGGCACTTACCAAAAATAAATACTCTACAAAACATTGCAGAACACTGTCAATGAATTAAGCCTCTCAAAATAAGCATTATTGTACTAGTAGTTACTTGTGCATGAGATATGTAAAACTATCAAAACAAGTTGAGGGTAGTAATTTAAAAACAAGCAAAAAAGAAAAAAGAAAAAAACAAGTAAGAGAGACAAATGTATTTTATAAAGTAGTGAATTTCTCCTTTTTACATCGCAATATAGTCCATAACGTGGTCTCAGTGGTTCCCTCTATGGAGGAAAATAGTAGTTGAAGGACAGGGGGCTAGAGGACCCATTTATTACTTAGTACTTTTTTGGTATGTAGAATTTGACTTCTAATGCCATGTGCATGTATTACCTACTCCAAAAAAATTAATAATTGAAAAGTATGAACAGGGGTTTCTAGCCAAGATGGAGGCTTAGACTGATACACTCTGTCACCCTCCACAACTGAGTAGGACTACAACTACCTCAAAACAAAAGATAACCAGAAATTCCAGAAAATAAAACTACATGGAAGCCCAACGTACGAAGTTATAAACCAGCGGTGCTCGTCTGGATGGGGAGGAGGGGCGAAATCGGAATCAGGAGGGAAAGGTCGGGCTGTGCTGTCCGCGGCAGCAGTGGGGATAGTGGCGGGACTGTGAGAAACTCCAGGGGAGCAATCCCAGCTGCAGTTGAGACCCGGCAGCTTGCGATTCCAACGCTGGGGAAGGCAGCCCCCCATTGCCTTGGACGGTGAGGCCGTGGGGAAGGAGCCTCCCAGTCTCTCAGCAGAGAGTAACGCAGGAATCCATCTTGGACCTCCGCTCCCACACAAAGCGCCACAGAATGGTGAAAAAGGTCGCCGGTCGCTGGGTAGTGACGAGTGCACGGGGCGCCGCCCCCGACAGCCCGCCCATGAAGCAAAGGTAAACAGAAAACTGTCAGGATGAAGCAGACCATGATTGAAATCCTGGTGACGCAGCTCACCAGGCAGCAGATCAGGGACCTAACCAATGAGCAAACAAGAAACCTTTCTGAGGCTCAGTTCAGAGCTATAGTCACAAGGTGGCTTACAGAATTAACAAAAGATCTGGAACAAGATGGGGAAGGAATAAAAGCTAGATGAACGAAAACACATATGAGACAAGCGGTGAGGAGATGAAAACCAGAGATCAAATCAACAAATCGGAACATAGGGAAGGAACAAACAGTCAACCAATGCAGAAAGAGGAAACAAAAAGGGAGGAAAACGAGAAGAGGATCAGAAACCTCTGGGACAGCTATAAGCGAACGAACATTCAAGTTATAGGATTGCCAGAGGGCAAAGAAAAGAACTAGAAATTGAAAAGTTATGTGAAAAAATAATGAAGCAGAACTTCTCGAACTCAGGAAAGGAAATAGACTTACAGTTCCAGGAAGCACAGAGAGTTCCAGAAAAACTGGACCTAGGGAGAACCACTCCAAGACACATTATAATCAAATTGTCAAAAATTGAAAATAAAGAATCTTAAAAGCAGCAAAAGAGAAGAAAAGAATTATGTACAAATGGGTCCCAATTAGACTATCATCTAATTTCTCAAAAGAGACCCTGCAGGCAAGAAGAAACTGGCAAGAAATATTCAAAGTAATCAAAATCAAAACCCTACAGCCACAAATACTCTATCCAGCGAAACTGTCATTCAGAATAGAAAGGCAGAGAAACTGCTTCCAGGACAAAATAAAACTGAAAGAGTTTATTAGATCCAAACCACTATTATATGAGATGTTAAAGGGACTGGTTTAGAAGAAGGAGAATCAAAATTAGGAACATTAAAATAAAAACTGTATCACAACAACCAACAACAGAAGCTAGGGAATCGAAACAAAGGCAAACTAAGCAGGCAACGAGAGTGGAAAAAAATTATAGGTACGGGGAACATATTAGGGGGGAGGTCAGCAGGGAGGGGGAAGGGGGAAAAGGAGGGAGAGAGATGGTACAGGAATTAAGAGGTATAGTAGGAGAGAATGGAGTAGACAGGAAGAGGTTGAGAAGAACTATATGCACAACCAATAGACATGAACTAAAAGAGGGGGACAACTGGAGGGAGGGGGGTCACTGGGTGGAGGGGAGCAGAGGGAAGAGAAATTGGGACAACTGTAACAGTATAATCAATAAAATATATTTAAAAAAAAGAAAAGTATGAACAGTGGAAAATATCTTCTACCTAAATATTATGTAAGACATGTTTCTTATTAACGCAGCTATTACATCTGTAATGAAATACCCAATGTTCTTCGAGTAGTAAAACAAATTAAAGGAAAACAAGAGATAAGTAATTTGAGTCAACAAAGCCAAAGACAAACTAAAGACGGTGAGAGAGAAAAAAATCTTTAAGATAGAGATAGTAAGTACAGTGTGAACTAAAGAATAAAGAATGTGGGATTCAGGGGGAAATCTTGGATTCTATTAGCTATTTACATCAGTTGCTTTTTTGAGAGTGTATGCTAAGCTGACTGGAAAAATTTGGTGATTTCATAGCTAAAAATTCTAATTTAATTCTCTATAATACCAGTTTCCCCCAAATGATGATCTTGCAAAAGAAGTGAGTATAATGGCTAAGAACACTGACTTGAAAGTTCAAATAAAGTCTCTGCCTTTTATTATTAAGTGACCTTGAGTACAGTACTCAATTCTCCACACCTCCATTTCTGCATCAGGAAAATAGGGTAATGACCAGAAGTACCTAACATGCTGGTTGCAAGAATCAACGAGGTAGCACCCATCAGATGCAGAACAGCCCTGGCACGCAATAAGCAGTCAATGAATGTCAGCCACCATTGTTAAGTGCTGATAACAGTGTTGATATAAATCCCATGGCTTAATAGCAAGTAATATAATTTGTCATCATGCTAAAGACCATATGTTGCTCTATTATTGCTTTTACATATTTGACTATATTTGACAAATATGAGTTAATTGATAGAAGTTGGTGGATTTTAGAATGTTTATGAGATGCTGCTGCTGGGGGTGCGGGGGCAAGGCAACCATGTTTCCATGGGGACTATGTTTTTCAGAAGTCCCTTGCCCCCCAGGAAAAAAAGACTAAGAAAACAAAGATGCACGGTGTTTTAGGAAAAAAACATTTAGGAGTTCAAAATGAATGAAAACTCAATGGGAAAGTTAACTTATTCCAGAAATTAAAAGTTTCACTGTGATAAAGACACTTAACTCTTTATTTCATAGCCATCCTGACATCACAATGACTTTTTAACTACGTGTTGAATAATGAGATCAAAAATACAGAATGCTTTAAAAAGAAGCACCACAAAGGGGATTCTGAAATACCTTATGAATGGCCAGAGTACATAATTAGAATTTATTTCCAGGCAATCAGCTTATTGAGTCACTAAAATGAGACTTGCTTAAGATATGCAAGCTTGATACAAGAGCCATTGACTTCCTGTCACTTAAAACAGTACAAGTCTCAGGAGTTGTAGAAAGACTGAATATCTTAATGAAATCAAGGCTCCTGAAATTGATCTATAAATTCAAAATGATGTTAATCAAAATCTTATCAATTTGAAAAAGTTAACATCCAAGAATAGCTAAGAATCCATAGTGGAAAAAATTTAAAAACTAGTTGAGAGTAACTATTGTACCAAACATCAAGAATTATTATGAAGCTATAATATTTAAAACCATGTGGTATTACCACAGGGAAAGTTAAAACAGACTCACAGACATATAGAAACTTCATTGGGAAAAAGCAGGACTTTTTTTTTTTAATCATAATCCAATCATTGGTTTTTCATAGAGTGAAAGAACTGTACTCCCAGGCTACACTATACATACTAAAAAAAGTTGATTACAGGTTCTTTAAAAACACACAAATATAAAAAAGCAAAACTGAAAACTGTTAGAAACACAACATAGGAGTATATTTTCATGGATGTGGAATAAGACACCGTAAGGGCAAACCACAGAGGAAGTTGATAAAATCAGTAACTGTATTAATCTGCTTGGAATACCATAAGAAAGTACACAGACTCAGTTATTTGAACAATAAAAAATTAGTTTCTCACAGTTCTGGACACTAAAAGTCCAAATCAGAGTGTTAGCATCTCCCATTGGATTGCAGATGGCCACCACCTCCCTGTGTCTTCATATCATCCTCCCTCTGTATCTCTCTGTGTCCAAATTTCTTCTTATTGTCAGGATACGACACCATGTTGACTTAACTACCTCTTCTGAAATCTTATTTCCAAATACAGTCATACACTAAAGTACCAGTGATTAGGACTTGAGCATATGAATTTTGGGGTGACACCGTTCAGCCCATAACAACAACCCAATAGAAAAATGGACAAAGGCTTAATTAAAATGGGCACTGCACAGAAAAGGAAACCCTAATGGCCAATAGTACAGTATGAAAATATGCTGAATCTCATTAGCATTCTTAGAAAAACAAGTTAAAAATGACCATGACATAGCATTTCTCACCCACCAGATTGGCCATAATTTTAAAGTCTCATATCATCAAGTATTAGCAAAGATATGAGTCAACTGGATTGCATATACTTGGCTTATAAGACTGTACATTTGTCTAATGACCTTAGGAAAAAAAATTTGGTTCATCCAGTAATTTTAATGGTGTCCATGCCCTAAGATTCAGAGATGTCAATCCTACTAATGTTAACTAGAGAAAGTCTTGTATATTTACATCAATAAGCATGCAAAAATTGTTCATATCAGGACTGTTTGTGGTAGCAACATAGTAGAAAACCAAATACTTATCAATAAAATTATGGATACATAATGGTACAATATTATAAATATTTTATCGCCATTGAAAGGAATCAATTACAGCTAAGAACGAAAATGTAAGTAAATCTCAGGAACATAAAGGTGAGAGAAAAAACAATTTCAAAAACGATTCCTGCAGAACAATTATTTGATTTATATAATTTCAAATCCATAAAAAACTAAATATTATAGTTTTAGGGATACAAACACATGTGGTAAAACCATAAAAAAAGACAGAAAAAAATAAAATTCTAGATAATGGTATTTTTCTGGCAGTTGGAGGAGAATGGGTTGGGAAAGGGGTACATAACATAGAAGCATTTACAGAATTCATTTAAAATTCTAAATCTTTTGACTGCTGTGAGTTTTTTTTACAATTTTTGTGATCATATTTAATGCTTCAAAATATTTTAAAGTAAAAAAAATTAGAGCACAAAAGTGCATAAAAGATGTGAAATTAAAATACTATAGTTGGCTTTTTATTATAAATGAAAAACCTAAACTATGTGTAATCCATATATTACAACTGTATTTCTAAAAAGTTCTAAGCATTGTCATTTCTCATTTAAATCATAAGATTACCATGCAATAAAAGCAGAATTGAAAGAATATTGGTGAATGACCTTATTTGTAAAACACTCTATCCAGATAAATGCCAATAAAGTTATCATTTCTCCACAAATCTTAATTGAATGTTCTATGAAGACAAGATGTTACAGTATTAAATTTCTGTCATTTATAAAGAGATGTTCATTTGATCTATTTCACAATAGCCTATTATGGGAATACATATTCCATATCTCATATATATGATGCCAAAGTCATCAAACTACATTGATCTGGGGCAAGGGAGGGAACAATGTACATGGGACCCAATTTTTTAATCCAAATATTCAAATTTAAAATTCAAGCAGGTGTATAAAATGCAAGTGCAATTTCAAGGAAGGGAATCTGAATCCAAAAAACAGGCTATCTGGCTAAGTGGGACAAATTCCACTATGGCCCAAGGCTTCATATACAAAGCCACTAGCTAGACCCAGGATTTCATGGCCCAACTGATTTGCAAGTATGGGCCCTAAAGGAATAGAAAAAGCACAAATTGTGTTCTGATTCACCTAACACTTCTCCAGAAAACACAGAAAAGTACCAAGGACACCACCCAACCCCACAAGCTTGGGAGAGCTGCTGCCTACACTCTGGGGCTGCTAGGCTAAGAATATAGAATATAGAACATTGAATACAGAACACAGAATATAGGAGGTGAGGCCTGGGAGGGAGAAGCAGTCTGCCTTGTGAAATCACCCCCAGATTTCTGCCTTAACTTCTGCCTGTTCAATAGATGTTTTCAGTATTTTCACTCTAATTCAAAAGCAATTAACATAAAAGCTGCTTTCCGAGACATGGTGATACTTAAATACAGTATTTACTCTATTAATAACAAGAGTTCTACTATCTTTCCAAGCTTAATAAAATTCTAAAGAAGAGCTTCCTAGATTTGTATGGCTCTCTTCCATCTATTCCCACTCAAGGGAGAACACAGTATTTAACCAAGACAGACATTTGAACAGAGGCACAAACCAGAGGGTTATGAGGGTTGATGAGCACAAGGCCCCGGACCTTTCTTCCCTTAAGATGAGCCTCAAGCAGGGCTTTCTTCAACTTGTCCACAGTGAGCTGGAATGGATGAAAGTTCACCTCTGTGATCTCACTGACCAGGTGGACATGAATCAGCTCAACTTTCGCACAGAGGCAGGAAGTAAAATGAAGCCAGCATATAAGGGGGTGAGGGTCAGAAAGGCCTCACCTGGATCACACAGAATCATGGTCAGCACAGAGAACATAGAGAGGCAGCTATTTAGAACAACCACATTTTCGGGGTCAAGCTGGACAAGTGCCTTGCAGTAGTAGGTCAGGAACTGGGCCACTTCTTCCCGCAGGAGTGCTTGTCCTCTCCAGTCAGAATATTGCAGAAGGGCATCATCTGCATGTTCATGTCACTCTGACCCAACGTTTCAGCCATCAGATCAATGCAGAGCTTGTTCTCACTGAGACCGAGGTTAATGAAGCCCAATGTGCTCTTTTCCTCATGGAATTTGTCTTTTTGGTAGGTCATGTGGTCGTGGAAACTAGAGTGATATAAGACAGAGATTGCAATGCCACCGTTGGACAGGTGACAGCTGCCAAATGCAGCTTCCAGATTACCTGGTTGGTAACTTAGCTGGGCAGCCTGCCTGGATGATTGGGCCTGCTGCTTGCCTCCGATATCACCCCTAGAGTCCAGGGAAAGGCAAGACATTTGGAGCTCCACACTTCCTGCTCCCTGGTGGCCCAACTGTGCCTCTCCTCCTCCGGCACCAGTTCCTGCCACGTGATGTAGTCCTCTATGGTCTGCAGCAAGCGCAGCATCAGCTGCATCAGCTGGGTGTGGGGCCTCTGGGTTCTGCGGCCCAGGCCCTTCATCTGGCCATAGGGTTTGTGGAGGGTGTCCTATTTGTTTTGGCCTCAGCAAGCTGGCCTGAATCTGTGTCTCTGTTTTCACTCATCTCTTCTTTGGTCTAAAACCCTTATGCCTGATGAAATCCTCCTTGACCATTAGAGCTCAGACATCGCTCCATGACCCTTCTCCTCTCACTGAGCTTGTGTTTTTCTTTAAGGTCTTTTCAGACTACCATTCCTCTCATACCACACTCATCACAACTTTATACCAATTTGCAGTACTCTATACCTTTTACCCTTTAACAATCCTAAAAATCCCATCCATGGTCAAGTACTGGGATCGTCACTATTGACATACATAAAAAAAATCCCTAACCACAGATCAGGAAAAGTTAAGAAGCCAAGGCATTCAAGACTTCCAATATAGAAATCATTCTAATGATGGAAAGACTTGTTTCTACTTGGAAATTAAGAGTATTTTTACAAGATTACTCTCTCTAAACACCTTCATGACTTATAATTAGCCCGACCCAGGTATAGCTAAAAGATAATGAATTTCATAGACACAGTGACAGGACGGCAAGTGCCCCTCTTAACTTCCAGGAGGCACTCCTGGCGGAGCACAGCAGGGGGAGAATACTGCTGCTCTGGCCTGGCTGGGCTGGGAGAATCATCAGATGTAATTAAATTTCACAAAATGTCAAAATGCAGCATGGAAACCATAACACATAATGTCACTGAAGTTCTGCATCTGGAGAAGTTCTTTGCATAATTTATGGAGTGTGTGCTATAGCACTGCACGATCAAAGTAAAAGGAAAGAAAGGAAGGAAGGCCCGCTGTCTTGGACCCAGACCGATCATCTGAAACACAAATCTGCAATTTGCATAGTGAATACAGAACTGGGATTACAGTGAAACGGGGCCCTAAATCACAGGTACCGTGCTTGGAGGCTTAGGGAACCATAACAATGAAACTTTCTTTGAAGCTTACGTTATAAGAGGATTTATCGCATTCTATTCATAGGTCCTCACACTATTACAAAAGCAAAAGCAGTTTGAAAATTGAGTTTTAAGCACAGCACTGGCTGGCCACACTGAGAGTTAAGTATCTTCTGCATGTCTAATAGTGGGAAACCTTTAAAAGGAGAAGGAGCCTTATTAAGATGCTAGAGGTTTCTTCACAGGAATATTAGTTTGGAGGAGAAATTACAGGGCACAGTAAAAATACCCAGTGTGGTACCTTGACTATTAGGCTCCATTTTAGGTCCAGCTCCCTAACCAGCTGTGACAGGGATGAGAATCCATGAGGCAGAAGGGAGTGGCACCAGATGCCAGGGAACTTCTCAGATTTGGGAGGAAACAGCTGACGACAGAGCAGCCCCTGTCCGTCCAGAAGCTCCACTTTGTCATCTGAACTCGGCCCCTGGGGAGGAGGTAGCTGCCCACACCAGCTCCCTCTCTAGCGCCTCCTAGACTCCCGACCAGGAGAACTGCGCCAATGACAGCGCAAAGGAGCCTCTGACGCCTGAAACCAGGGGCACAGGGTTTTACAAGCTTGACTGGGCCTCAGAAATCACGCAGCCTGCTCATTTCACACATCAGGAAAAGGAACAGCAGAGACTAATTGACTGAGCTCCCAGACTCCTACCCGAGGACTTGGCCTCCACTTTTCTAACTCCTGGTCCTCAGTCCCTCGCTACACAAAGCAGAGCAACAGCATTTGGTAGAGATGCAGATGCTCAGGCCCCATCTCAGGCCAGCTGAGCCAGGAGCTATTTTGAAACAAATCCCCAGAAGATACCCGGCACATCAAGGTGAAAGCACAGCTCTGCACCACACTGTTTAACTCTGCCAACCCAGCAAGCAGATCTGGCCTCCAATCTCAACTGCTTCACTTACAAGCTAAGCAAATTCCTTAAATTCTCTGGCTCTTGATTCCTTCCACAAAATCATCACAATACTTACCTAATAGGGTTCTTGTGTGGAGTAAACAAATGACTATATGGAAAGTACTTAGCATGATGCCTAGCATACAGTAAATTATACATGAGTTTTAGCAATTAGTATTTTAATATGATTTTTATTATGATTTTACAAGGAAAAATATCAGAAAAGTTATCAACTATCACCTTCTGCATACGGATGCCTCTGCTTTAAAATAGTGGATTTGCAAGGCTTTTAAGCCTTAGTATCATGACTCCCTGGTGTCTCCAAAGAACAAAGAAACTTCTAGGCTCAATATAAAAGGGTTGCTATGCCAGCATCACCATTTGCCACATGCCCTGAGTTCTGTATAACCCAGTAGTAAGTCAACCAAGCACGTTTAGGATACTCGCAAAGTGAGCCACATTTCTACCCTTCCCCACAAAAAAAAAAAAAATTAGAAAAGAGCAGCTATAGGAATCCATTGTAATTTTGCAATCAAAAAAAAAATCTAGAAAGAAGCTCTCTTAAGTTTTGCCTACAGGTTTAAGTTTTGAGTTATTCCAAAATATAAAATTTTCCTCCAATTTTTATGCATGTTATTTTTTTTCCTCACCTAACTACACAAGCTAGGAAAGAGAAAGATTTATTTTTGATCACGGACATAGGCTTTAATGAACATAGATAGCTCCAACCACTGTGAGTTACTTGTAACTTTTCCAGTATATCAGATTGCCTCCACTGTATGCACTTTCACATGCTGCACCATTAACCTAAATGTCATCTCTCAGTTTTAACCAGTGTTAATACCTTCTCACTAAAAGCCTCCGGGAACAAGTTGAGTTTAGTCGTCGTCGTCGGCAGCCGTCCGTCTCGAGAGACGATGGTGTAGCTTCTTAAGAGTCTATCTGCACCGCCGAGAATGGCTGTGCAGTCCGACTCGGGAGTGACACGGCATCTGTCTCCTCCCGTGTTGAATCGTCATCTTGCGATGACGCTGGAGTGTCCTCTCCAGTGAAGCTGAAGCTACAGAGCCTGGGCAGGGTGATATGGAGGGTCTGCTGTTGCCCACGCAGCAGACCTCCCCTCTCTTCGCAGCTGAAGGATCCAAGGGAAAGACGGAGTCAATACAGCTTGGCTTCAGGTGCGCCGCAGGAGTTGCCGGTGTTGACTACAACGTCAAACCGCCTTAGGGACTCCGGCTCCGGATTTTCTGTCGGGGTTTACTCCCTTAGCCTTTCCCCTGAAGAGGTATGCCGCAAGGCAGCGGAGGTTTTTTGGAGTCAGAGTTTTGAAGAAAGCAATATCTCACACTGTGAGGAACTATGGAATGCCAATAAGAGTTTATAAAGACCCTATTATAGGATTAAGGCTAGCATTAGGTGAATATGAGTAGGAAGGAAGAGCTTTGCTCAGGATTGGCTGCTGTCTCTGATTAAGTTTCTCAATAAATCTTATTAGTGAGGGGGAAGAACTAAAACAAAGCTAAATCTATTATTTGTAAAGAAGGAGCAGGCACTCATATTCTCCAGGACGGTGGAATATCTGGCCATTTTCGTGCTTTAGACAACATTCAAGTTTTTGCCTATGTTCAGACATGATTTCAGAATGCTTTTGTTTTTGACTTGATCCATCTGAGCACAGATCTATCAACATTTTCTGATGTTGAGGTTCTGTGAAATTGTTTATGTGCAACAGGATACCTGGGTCTACCTGCAAATGCCAGGGAAGCATTATATCCTTCAAAGTCTAGGAATGCCTCCTGCAGATCCTTCCAACCCCTCTCCCTCTGAGTTAGTACCCATCCCCAGGGCTCCAGTTGCTTGCTGTGCATACCACTTTCAGAGCACGAGTCAGGCCAGGCTGTACATGTCTGTTTACTCCTCATTCTCCCTCCTAAATCAGTAGCACCTACTGGCAGGACATTGTATCTGCATTTGCTGCCCATCTCCTGTTTCCCACAAGATCCTTTCTCCATCCTGTTTCACTCTGTTCTATCCAGGTGCCTGCCCTGCATGGTCAACAATTTGTTCCCATGTTCTCTGTCTTCCAGTTGGATTTCAATGAGGAGCCCTAACAGGAGATGGGACGAAGGGAAGAAAGGAAGGTCATTATATATTCCTGTGCCCTCTCCCTGCAAGATTGTCTCAATGCAAGACTTTTTCCAAGTCTCAAGGGAACATTTCTATAGGAGTGCCTCTTGTGAATTGGAGTAACTGTTCTCTTTCTTCATCCCCCCAGGTCTTGAAGTGATAAAAGTAACTGTCCTCAATAGTCTGGTGCACCACACTATTCCCTGTGGGGCCCTGTATCAGCCTTTGGAAGCATATTCTCCTCCAATTATCCAGCTTGAGTGTGTCTTCTTTCCTACTGTGTCTCTGAACAATGTGTTTCTACCTGGTTACACATCTACTTCTATACCACATATGATCTATTCCTGAGAATATGACCCCAACCTCATGGGTTTATATTCTGGACCTAGCCCAGTGCCTGGTACTCATTTGGATGGATGAATATATTTATACTTTGTATTGTATTAAACTTTTCCCTTTTTTCTGTATTAAGAGTGCTTTCCAGGTGGGTGGGAAAGAAACTGTTGATTATGTTTGGGAGAATCTCTTGAAAAAAACTCAGGGAAAGATGGAAAATACTACAGGGTAATATTCCTGGAATCAATGGCCAAAGAGAAAGGAGAGAAGTCAAAGCAGGGGCCATGAAAGGTGCAATTAAGTTGTGAAAAAAAAGTATAATTATTTTCATTTAAATCCATTTATTCTTACCTAATAAATCCAAAGGCACTTAAAATATTAAACTCGAGTAATATTTTTAAATATAAATACAGAAAGGAAGTTTTAGGAGCTTGCCTATCACATCCAATGATCACACGCAATTCAACCCACCATCTTCCCAAGAATTATCCCTTACACAAAGTTCTAAGGTAGCTTTTCCAAATGTGTTTTGTAGAAAACAGCCACATTTCTTCATATAAGAGGCAGATAGATTACACTAAAAATATTATTAGTAATATATACCACTTACAGTTCTGGGCTTGAGGGCCTTGCAAAACTATCTTCCACATCTGTCTACAATTACAACAAAATAATAATATCCATACCTAGAGATGAGGAGATGCTATCATGTCCTATCTTTCACTTAGCCTTTAAGACAAACTCAGATTTGCTGCAAACAAGCAGGCAGTCTACATTCAGAGCCATCTCTGAGAAAGATCTTTGGAGGGTGACAGCATTGCCAACTGCAACAGAAGATGGTGGGTATTAGCACAAGGATGATTTAATTATTCCTTGATGTCAACAGAGGTTTTACCTGATTGTTCTCCAGCTGTTCCACATTAAAATTAATTGCACACATTAACAAGAGCCCGTAAACAGTGTAATAATGACTTGTATGCTCTTGCATCTTAATAGTCAACTTTCTGAGAATTATTTGGGGTATAAATAAGGCAGGAACCAAACTGAAAAATTCTACTTAATAGTGGTCCAAAGAGGGGCAAAAGTCTTTTTGAAAATGGTATTTTTAATTCCCTGTTTTATGGAAGGTATTATAATAATGGTACAAAATACAGTATTCCCTCACTTATCGTGGGTATTACATTCTAGATCCCCCTGCAATAGGGGAAAAGCCATGAAGTAGAAACCTTACATTTATTTTAGTATTCATATATATTTTAAGGGTTTATAAACCCTTCCCACATACTTATAAACTGTTCCCAGTCCCTTATTAACCTTTCCCACTCTGTTATTAACCTTTTCCATGCTTTTATAAACACTACTTATGTTCTTAAATATATTCTACACTCTTAAACCTACGTAACTTTAACAACCTGCATATAGAGTACCGCAAAATCCCACCATATAGTGAAAAATCCATGATGAATAATTAAATATAATATTTTTAAAAATCCCGTGATACAGTGAGGCCACAATAAGTGAACCACCATATAGAGAGGGACTACTGTAGCTACATTCTGTCTCCTAAAAATATGTAAAAGCAAGATGGGAATATATTCAAAAAAAAAAGAAAAGTCATGGGATATTAGCTCTCAGCTTCTCTTACAAATATCATCTGTTACTATATGGAATAGGAACAGGTTCTACATATTCCTAAAGAAGGTTTGGAGAAAGGAGTGAGAATTAAAGTAAACTAATCATAGAAATACAATTTCTATAATATTCAATCAGTGAAATATAATTCCTACCTAAAAATTTAATTCTGCATGCTCAGAAATGGGTTGAATAGCAGCCTAAATGTCTAGCAAAATAAATATATATTTAAAACACACTCAGGTATACACAACACAAAGCCACACAATGACAAAGAATAAAATTAAGTTCTTAAAAGAAAAAATTTTAAAACAGAGAACTATTTACACCTACATGATGACAAAAAAATGCTTGTTCCTTGTGTAATAAAATACTAGAAGACAAATTAAAAGGTTATAAATCAAATAGTTTTATTTCTAAATCATTTTTCTCTCATTTACATGAATGAAATCAGATAATAAAATAATATCATAAATATAAAAATTTTGTTTAATATGAAGGCTATAAAAAACACATAAGAGAAATAAAATGCTGCTTTAATAGCTATATATGGTGTAGATTTTTTTTCTGATAGCTGCTGCATCTTGTTACACATTCAAGGATTTGGATATGTGGCTGATTAGTCTTCTAAATAAACTCCAACATGTAGGTAAATTCCAAATGATCCATCCAACATGACTCAATGTATGTTCCATCTAAATTTTTTTGCCTTTTTATTATTTTTCTTCCTTGGCTATGACTTTCTAAATTTATTTACTTTTTTCATCAAAATAATCAAGATGGTGAAGGCTCTTTATTCTAATATCCATAAGCTATGAGTTATGCTATAATTTTATAATAGATTTATTTTTGTTCATGTTTTAATATCTCTTGAGTATATTATTGTACTAAAATTAGTGAATTAATTGATATTTATGAAGTTTGACAATATGCAAAGTAAGGATTTCTAGGTGTTTAAAAAAAGAAGACAGGTACCACATGGGCCTGGTAATCTATTTGAAACGAAAAAGCACAGGTAAATGAAAGTCCAGCTAAGAATACAAACTAACAAATGATAATTTCTGAATAAGTAAATCTACATGAGATTAACAGGTTTTCAGATAAGTCACAACTGAACTGAGCAGGGCTTTCAAGAAAAAAGTGACAAATAGATTGCTTTATGCCCTAAATAAATTACGAGGGAGAACATATGGATCTGGGTGACAATACTGGAAAGCCATGGCAATCAGAAAGCACAAGGTAATTTCACAGCAATGAAGAGAAGGATTTGATGAGGACAAAGTACTTCAAAAGAAAAGTGGGAGATGAGGCAGCAACGCAGACCTGAGGCCAAATGAGCTACAGGTGCAGACAAAGCACAGAGGGTGTGATGTCAGAGTTTCTGAGAGCAGGCAGGTGTCCTCTCCAATTCTGGGTCTGCCACCTACCCGCCCTTATTAATTCATCTGTGATATGGAGATGATAATGGTGCCTACCCCAGAGAAATCCTGTGAGTACTAAGAGGGAAAATTCCCTTCACAGTGTGTAGCACATATTAAGGGATCATAAAACTATGCGTTCCTATTACCAGCCACACTGAGGGGTCTGAGTCTTGTTGTGTCATCATTAGAAGGGTGTTAGTATAGAGTGATATAGAAAGCATTCAGTTATAACCAAGGGTCTCCAGAACCATGCCTCTTGCCTCCATATGCGGCTGTCGGTTCCCAATAATGCTCCATGTCTGCTCTTACATATGCGAAGCATCGGAGTACTGTCAACAGACTTGGGTCAAGAACAACCTAGAGTCAGATAGTGACTACAGTGTTAGTTTAGACAAGTTATTTTCTCTGAACTCGATTTTCTCACAGGTAAAAAATTGGAAATAATAAAAGCAACTTGCATATATTATTATGTGTCTTCAGTGAGATAAATAAAGAAAAAGCATCTTACAAACAGATAACGCGGCATACAGCAGACACCGTATAAAGGTGGCAATACCAGTAAACATTTTCAGAGTCCCACCCCATGCCCAGCACTGGGCATTATCTGGTTTAATCATTCTAACAATCCTGTGAGAGTGATGTTTTTATTAGTCCCATTTTACATATGGGGAAACTGAGGTTCAGAAAGATTAAGTAACTTGCCAAGTCACAGACAGTGTGGGTGCAGAGTTGCATTGAAACCAGGTAGTCTGACCCAGAAATGCAAAATCACCCTCTCCTTCTCACCTCTCACCCTGAAGAAAGCAATTACACGGGCCAATGTCTTCTCCCCAAGACTCACTGACTTACCCATGACAATGCCTTTGGTTAACAGAAAAGCCAAACATAATCAAAGGGTAGAGAAGCCACAGGAGTCAGCTAAGGTCTCACATGTTCACCCATCATGTCTCTTTTCCTTCCAGAGTGGCATATTTTGGTCACAGTTATTCCCTTCTGAACACAGTCAACCTTCTCCCTCTCCTGGCTACAACCTGACAAAATTAACGATCAGGTTGGCTTTCTACCTGGAGGGGGCCTCTGCAGCTCTTGAGCTGCTTCTTTGTTCAAGCCCTCACTCTTTATAGCCTTCTCCTCAGTTTCTTCACCAATGGTAATTTTTCTCTACTCAACACCACCTGCTTTTCTTCACTGGCTTCTGTATTGCCCTGCTCCCTCTATTGTTTATCTTTAGAAGCTTCCCATTTCTTTGCTTTGACAACACAATGCCTATTATTTATAATGTCATTTCCCACAGAACCTTAATAAACCTGAAACTGTTCACTTACATTTCTTTGAAGACCTACACCCAACACTTTACTGCAAAAAATAAATATAACTTACTTCTAAGAATAGGGCTCAAGTCTTTGTATCCACTCCCTATTACTTTCTTAATTATGACACATTTTAAAATGTGTTGAAACATCTGTTGCCTCCCAACCAGCTGAAGGCTATCTCCTTAAACTGTGATCCACTCCTTTCTTATATATGTTGACATTCTGTCTTTTCGTTCTTTATTCCACATGCCTCTTCTACTTCGGGACAGAGAAGTGTGATGCACATAGGGATGGTATAATTCTTCTCAAACACCCATCTGAGTAAGCCTCTATCTAGTGAGGCCCCAGGCCTTTGCTGGCCTAATCTGATTTTGCAAGGGGCTGCAGGAGACACAGCATAATTTTCATATGAATGAACCACTAACCTCTATCTAGGATGGTGGTTCTCAACCTTCCTAATGCCGCGACCCTTTAATACAGTTCCTCATGTTGTGGTGACCCCGAACCATAAAATTATTTTCGTTGCTACTTCATAACTGTAATTTTGCTACTGTTATGAATCGTAATGTAAATATCTGATATGCAGGATGTATTTTCATTGTTACAAATTAAACATGACTAAAGCAAAGTGATTAATCACAAAAACAATATGTAATTATATATGTGTTTTCCGATGGTCTTAGGCAACCCCTGTGAAAAGGTCATTCGACCCCCAAAGGGGTCGTGACCCACAGGTTGAGAACCGCTGCTCTAGGATATCAGTACTTCTTAGGTTCCCCTCACAGTTTCCAAGTCTTTTCTTGAGGCTGCATCAGTAAGCATCCATAAGCTGCAAGACCACAAATTATTTTGAGAGTTCTACAAACCAAACAAAATAAAAACAAAATTATTTTTAATCAAATTATGGAAATAGCTGAGGAATTCATCTTTTTCAATGGGCCACATTCCCTATGCTTTTCACGGTGGACCACCATTATCAATTGTTTGTGGAGCTCAATTTTATTTAACTTTATTTTACTTCAATTTCAGAAGTTAATTATGTGTTTCTATCCTGACTTGTTTTGCTTTTTACAATTGAAACAGTTATATTTTCAGCAATCACAGATCCTCCTGCCTCAAGGCAGTTAGTGGTTAACAACCACCTTAAGCCATACTGTGACTACAGCGATTACCTGAGACCTCCAGGGTTATTGCAATTCTGTATAAAGATTGTCAGAACATAAATCAGTGATGTCTTTGTGTGAACTTTGTTTCTAAACAATATTTAGTTTCTGTTTAGGCTGGTTAAAAATGTTTCATGGCCGAAATAACCAATTATATCATAACTGTGGTCTCATCGAATGCAGAATCAGGCTGAGCCTGGTCAGGGGGACAGAGCTGAAAGCTCAAGACGGAAGAGGGAGCAACCCCCACTCAGAAGGCTGGAACCCCCGCCCCTAAAATGCCCTCAATGTTGGCAAGGCAGTAGTGCCTTTAACATAAAAATCCTGTCTGCTTGTGATGTTATGAGATTTCCTGCCATCGCAGACTTTCTTCTTACACACTCTGAGTGAGTGAGTGGGCTGAGCACAGGACTAAGGAGCCAGGCTGCAGAGCTTTGATTCCCAGCCTCACTGCCCCCTTGCTGCATAGTCATGAGCAAGTTACTCCTCCTTGCTTAGGCCTTGGTTTTTTTTTCATCCGTACAATTCATATGATAATTATAATAGCTGCCTGGGACTGTGAGGGTTAAAAAGTATGAAGGCATTGTGAACAGCGCCTACATATAGTAAAGACTCAATAAATATTGGTGTGAGGGTTAGTTTGATGTGCCAACTTGGCTTGTCAACTCTAAACAGTGAATCACCAACAGAAAGAACAAAAATATGAAAAATGTGACACTACATAGACTGTGAAAAAGACTCCTATTTATAGTATAAATGCTGAAACCAGAAGGCAGGGTGTTGCCATGCTCAGCTCAGCTGGGAACATGTGCATCAGGCAAGGCCAGTTTTTCACTACTCGGTGCATGTTCATGAATGACTATTAATCACCACAAATATTAATTTGGGAGTAACAAAAAATTAACAAGCAGATGAATTCACAAATATAAAATCCAAAAATGAGGATCAACTGTATGTATATCTATAAGTTAGATTATAAAGCTATAGATATGTAGATACAGATACAAATACAGACATCCAACCAGTTTTGTTTTTTAGGTAGAACTCTGACTGTTACAGCCAGTATATTAATTATTCTGGATGTGTCTAAAATCCCTGAGGTACTTTTTTATTGAATTCAGAATTGCAACTGATTTGTAGGTGTTAAACCAATATGCATAAATGTTTGTACAAGTAAACTGACAGAAAAGACTCTATTCGATAAACTGTTCTGGCCCCAAAGGTGATGAGAATAAAGGAAGGATAACCCACATGTAGCTTGGGTAGCCATCTCACAAGGTGCGGTATGTCCCTAAGAGCCACGGTTGGCTCGGGCAGGTCTCCAGGCCAGCAGGAACAGGAGATCGGTGTGCACCAGCCCCCAGACTGAGTGCCAGCTGTGCCGCACGGATGTCTCAGGCAATACAATAGGAGAAGAGAAAAACAAACCAGAAACAGAATCACAGAATGTCGCTAATTAACATGACAATTGAAAAATAATACGCATGGGTTTAAATGACAAAAGAGAGGGAAATGTATCATGCTTGAGAAGGGAAAGAGAGTGTGAGCTAAGGGGAATTAAGAGAGGGGTCTCAAAGAGGTCTGACTCTCAGGATTATTCTAAAGGGAAAACATGGTCACTTGCAACAAAGGAGATGATCATTCTGAAGATAACAACAAAAACAAGCTCTGGTGGCTTGCCAGAAAAAGAAACATTTAAATGGTTTCTCTAAAATATAGATCCAGATTTAACAATAAATTTGGCAATAAAAAATTGAGAGGCAGAGCTGTAGAGAATAACTCTGCAAACAAAAAAGCGTTAGCAAACAGCATAAAGGTACATGCATTTTTGTTACACAAGATGCCTTAAACGGGTAGCAGCCCAAAGGCATAATTATCTAGAACGGAAATTGCAACATTCTTCAAATGTAGGCAAATTAGCCTAAATACCAACAGCAGTAAAGAGAATTCTTACAACAGAACACATAAAAGGAAGGACAGATGTTTGATGTGAAGAAGTCAATATCTGTCTTACAGAAAAAAAGATGTCTTTTGGATTTTCTCTGGAGTAGAACACACCAAAAAATTGTCCTCAAACTAAATAGTTCCCAGATAATTTTTTCTGTTCTGATAACTTAAAAATACTCAAGGGTAATTCAATATAAATGATACTAAGAAGGGTACCGTAGTGAGTGACCAGTTAACAACTCTGTTTTTTCACTCAGCAAACATGTTTGAGCCTTTAATATGAGGCAGGCACTATTTCAAAAGCTGGAAATACAGTAGCGAACAGGAAATTTGGGGCCTCTGCATTTATGGAACTTAAATTCTACTAAGGGGTATGAACACCAAACAAATAAAGAAACCAGAAAGAGCAGCAGGGGGTGGTAAGTGTGATGCAGAAAATAAAACAGGGTGATGAGCTTGAGAGAGACCTGGAGCTGCTTTAGACTGGAGGATCAGCGCTGGCCTCTCTGAGGAGGCTGGACATATAGCTGACACGTGAATGACAAGAAAGAACCAACCACACCAAGATCCAAGGGAAGGGCATTTCAGAGCAAAAGCCAGCACAAAAGGTCCTGCATCAGGATGCATTTGCCATGTTCCAAGATCAGAAGGCAAGCAAGTATGGGTGGAATGCTGTAAGCAAGGCAAGAAGTAGTGGGTGTGCACACGGCATTTATGGAAGGCCTTTAAGGGGGTTGAGAAAGAGGGCTGTCATTCTAAGTGGATTGGGAAGCTGATAGAGGTACTTAAGCATGGTTAAGACATAATACTGATATTCTTTAAAAATCATTGTGATTGATGGGTGAATAATGAATTACAAAAATGGAAAGGCCAATTAGGGGCTTTTGATTTAGATGAGATGAGAAAGAATGATAGCTTGAATTAGGAGAGTGGCAACAAAGGTGAAGTAAAGTAGATACATTTGGGATATGGTTTGAAGGCATGGTTAAGAATTTCATCAGGAAATGGGAAAATTGAAGATTGCTCTCAGCTTTCTGTTTGAGTGACTAGACAGATGCTGACACAACTTACTGAAATGACAAAGATTGTAAAAGATTTGAGAAGAAAGTTTAAACCGCCTATTAGACATCTAACTGAAAATATCAAATGGGCACCTGAATGTCTGGACCTAACATTTAGGGGTGGAGGTAAAACTGAGTGTCAGCAGCTTACATAGGATGTATAAATCCATTCGACTGGACGAGGGCACTAAGGGGCAGAATATGGGTACAGAAGAAAAGAAACGTCTCTTCTGAGACCCAGGGAACGCCAGGATTCAGCAGTTAGGCTGATCTGCTGCGGTAACAAGCCCCTAACGATCCTCATATCCTGGTATCCATGCCCTTGGGTAGTACCCCCTACCCCCACCCCATAGTGCATCAGGGCTAGCATGTGGGACCACTAGAATGCAGTAGAAATAATGGTGTATGAACTTCAAAGTTTGGTCATAAAAGGAATTGCAGCATCTGCCCAGCTCTCTTTGTCTGCTCACTCAAAGGAAAGCCAGTCATCATGTTGTAAAGACACTCAATGACTTCACCACCAAGAAGTCATTTGAGTGAGTCAATCCAAGTGAAGCCTTCAGATGACGCCAGACTCAGCTCACATTTGACAGCACACTTACAAGACCCCAAAACAATCCCAAATTCCTGACCCAGGGGAACTGAGAAAAATATAGTTTTTTTCCCCGTTCAGCAAAGATTTATTAAGCATCAATGTACCAGGTACAAGTGCCAGGAAACAACAGAAACTAAGACAAAGTCCCTGCCTTCAAGGGGCTTACATTTTAACTTGTGGGAATTATTTTCCCTTCTAAAAAATGTAAGTGGCGAAAATGTGTCTCTATTTTTGACATACAACAGAATTTCCCACTGTTACCTAATGAAAAAGAAAACCCAGTTTACAAATTTGGACAACCATGGTAATTTAAATAAGAGCATTCATTTATATCTTACCATATAAAACAACATAATAATAATTGAGGACAGAGAAGGGAGGGGGAAAGATAAGAAGAAAAGAATACAGTCTTCCCTCACTTATGGCGGATATTACGTTCTAGACTCCCCCCCCCCCCCACGATAGGTGAAAATCCGCGAAGTAGGAACCTTACATTTATTTTAGTATTTATATATATTTTAAGGCTTTATAAACCCTTCCCACACACTTAGAAACTGTTCCCAGTCCCTTATTAACCTTTCCCACTCCCTTATTAACCTTTTCCACACTTTTATAAACACTACTTATGTTCTTAAACATATCCTACACTCTTAAACCTACGTAACTTTAACAAAATACATATACATACCTCAAAATCCCGCAATATAGTGAAAAATCCGTGATAAATAATTAAATATAATATTTTTAAAAATCCCGCAATACAGTGAGGCCACAATAAGTGAACAGCAATATAGAGAAGGACTACTATATTATCCTATCTATGAGCTTCAGAAAGTAAGTCATTCCCATGACTTTTAAATTTGACACAATTATAAACTGGGGACAGCTACCACATGGGTATCAGTAGCTTTGTGTTCAGAAGACGATAACCAGTTGTATTTTTATTGAACATTAAGGTTGCATATGTTGCATAAATCATACAAAAACATACTTTGCTCCCTAGGAGTGTATGTTCTCTATGAAGATAAATTAATAAGGAATAATTCAAGACTCTTTATTTCTTTTAAACCTAGGTAGCTTGGAGAATAGTCATATCTCATTTATGCCTGATTTCTGTAGTCGGCTCTCGCATATTGGGTACCTGTCTAAGATGAAAAATAACAGCATTTGCTGGCAATTTATCACATCTCTATCGCCCCAAGTGTTCTGTATTAGGTACCAGCAAAATGTCCTCCACTGCTGACTGTGTTCTCCTTCCTGGCATTTTAAATCCTCCAACCTTGCCCGTCACAATGCCAAAATTGAAATTTAAAAATAGGCAACTACTTGCTTTTTTTATGTAGTAATCACTTTTTTTTTTGACAATTAGAGATAAGCTCTCTAAAGTCAGATACCTGATCATGAAACACTTGCTGCAGTGCTACTGGTGACAGCCAAAGGTAGCCTAACAGCGAGAATACAAATGAGTGCCTGCTCTACAACTATGAAGATACAGAGTTAAAACTTCTAGAAATTGTTTTGCAATAAAGTATTTTGTAAACATTTTCCCTCAATACAATATGATATTTTATAATATGATTTTATAGTCATAGCACCCAAACTATCTTCTTACTTTCTTGACAAAGAGCAACTTATCTAGCAAATTATCCACATTTTTAGCCTTAGAATAAGTATTTACTAAATGCCTATAGTATATGAAACATTGTCCAAAGATGGTGAGCAGTGTGCCCAGTAGACCTAAAAGACAAATCCAAATCAAGTAACGTAACCTCAGATAGAAAGAGATTGTTGTGGTTTCCTTATCTTGTATATTCAGATTTTAAAGCCTTTTCTAACTTAAGATTTAAATTCCTGTTTAATTATTCTGTTCTTCGCTAGTACCAGTGCACACTCAGTTACAAAAGATATTAAAATGAGCACCTCTATATTGAGCTTGTTATTTTCAATGTCCTTTACTAACCATAATCCAAAGAAAGTTTAAAAGGTATGAAGAAGTTATATTAATTGATAGTCCTTATAGGAACACCTTTAGATCTTAAAAGCCATGGTATTTTTTCCCTCGGAGTGCTTTCCCATAAAACACAGGATTCTCTACCAATGTCCAAATTGTGACTATGTAGCATACCCTTCAGAAGCTGCATGCACATCCAAGATGCCCGCTGGACTCAAGCCAACAGCCACACCGCTTTGCTCTCTCAACATGGCCAGATGACAGAAACACTTACTGGATAATCACACCTTTAGGACTGAACAATGGTTCTTCCAGTAGTTTATGCCACCTCCTCTACAGTGACCACACAAGGTCCTAAGTCAACATGGCTAAGGATTCACTCTGGGGCTTTGTTGTTATGAATCTCAAAGTCTCCATGTGATGACCAGAATATTTTTTAAAGGTCAGTATCTCAGCTTTAACCTATTCTCTAAGAAAACGCAGATCTGTCATCAGGATTCATTAGTTGTAAGGGCAGCAGATGGATTTATCCTTTAACTCATCAAGACTTTTCCTAGGCAAAATACTTCCCAACAATTATTTTGGCTTTACAACAGGACTTCAAAGCCTTCAAGGCAGGAGCTGAGTGCCGCAGTGGGTAGGGTGTAGACAAATTATCTTGACAGCAGCCCCGCTTCTCAGGAGAGGGTGAGTGAGCAGAGCCTTCGGCCAGTGCCAGCACTTTGCCCAGGGGAACTTGTGTCCTGTCTGAGTTCCTAAGTTAATACTGACCCAGCCCAAGACATTTCTCTGGCCAGGACACATACACAAGCCACTCCCTACATAGTCCTCTATTTTCTTGTAATAGTAACAACAACAAAACAACAAAAAACAACAGGCAGCAGTTAAGAATTGTCAGCCCCTTTGTCAGGATCTCAACACAGCCTCAGTTTGGGAAGAAGTGAGGAGGCAGGCTCCTCGTTCATCAGCAGGTGCGGAAAAACAACATCAAGTACCCGGGTCCTCGCTGGGCCTTGCCTCTTAAGTGGGCCCTGAGCCACTGCGGCTTAGGTCCCTTTGCTCCCTGGCCCTCAGGGGAGCAGTTCTCAGGCCATGTGTCAGGGGACTAGGGTTTAGGCCTGCTCACTCTGAAAATACAGTGGTTTTTTTTTTTTTTTTTAAGCCAGAAAGTTCTTAGGTGATTTGTTAAACAGAACTATTAAAGGTATGAATAAGGGAATAAGCAAAGGAGACCAAGGGGGAAAAGGCAGTGTATTAAGAAGACAGCCAGGAAAACCGAGGCAGTAGATGAAGAGTTCTAAGTCTGGAGAGAGGGGAGACATTACACAGTCATTCTGGAGTATGGAAAAGTGGACAGACTAGAAAGCTCAGTAGCATTGACGAGCAGTACTGAGTCCCCATTTGAAAGTTATATTTAAAAAATCTGCAGGTTATGCTTTTTTCTCCATGCTTGGATCCTGACAGAAGAGGTAGAAAACTGGGGTTAAGTAGAGTTGTGGTTTTTCCAGGTGAGCATGAAGAGGAGAGAGAGGGAGAGGAGAATTAATGTTGCATGACATGGGTAAGGAAGATAATGATGACACAGAAAGTGACTAAGACTGACAGGCAGTGGGACTGGGGATCGGAGACCTTGATAAAGTGGAAGAAATGCTAGAGAGGAAGTGTCAGAGGAAGTGAGCTGGAAAGGAATGAGATAGTGGTTAGACATTAGGTTGTTTGAAACTGAGATTTTGGAAATACCACAGTCATTGATTGAGAAAAGTGTAAGGCAATGAGGATAATTATTTTTAAAGAGGGTATCTCACATTTATTAAGCATATACTATGTGTCAGACATTATTAAGAGCCTTTCATTTATTACAATTTCTCCTCCCAATGACCTTTATTTACAGACAAGGAAACCAAAGCACAGAAATTAAACAGCACATTCAAAGGCACGCAGCTAACAAGTAGTAGCACTGAATTCAAACCCAAGCAGTCCAACTGCGGAGCACGTGTTCTTAACCCTCTGACACTAGTGGATGGGTGGTGAGCTAACAACAGCAACAGAAAGTATTGCAGGGTCTTCTCTTTCTGAAGGAAGACAGAGGAGGGGTGATGAGATGTGATGCCTCGTCCATATTCACTCGCTGAAATGTGTTATGGGAGAGGAAAAATACAGCCTCTATCCAAGAGGGCTGCAGTGTTGTTGGGGAAATTTAGGTTTCCGTTAGTCAAAATAGGTGAAGAGAAGGCAAATAAAAAGGAGCTAGTTAAAGACAGTTCTTGGGTGCACAGTGCAAGTGTTTGGGAAGGAATGAAGAGATCAGATTAGGGGATTTCTAAAATAGCGTGAGAATATGAGTGTTGACACACACCCTGGGAGGTCTGGGCTTCTGGTAGCAACGGAGGGAAAAGGAAATGAGATGCATGACATGAATGATTCCCATCGTTCTCTTTTAACTAGAGGCCCTAGGGCCCCTGAGCAACTCTTCTCACTGGTAGTTCCCCGTGGCACCGGGCAGGGCTCAGGAATGAGTGAAGGCCATCTAGTGATCAGATGTTAGGAATATCTTCCATGTTATCCTTGCAGTAAGATTCTGAGAGGAGCTAAAAGTTTAGGGACAAGTTTGAGACTTGGGACTCATAATCTCAGTGTCACCTGGAAAACAGCTTCCTACTCTAAGCCAATTATTAAGAACTCAGGGCTATATCAGCATAGATTTTTCTGGGTAATTTGAAATAAAAAATAAAAAACCTTTATCATATAATACCTTAAAGATTTAAGAACTTAAGAGACCAAAAAAATGTAAAACGTGGGGAGTGCTAAAGTGTATTTTGTTTCACTTCCAATCCATTGTTTATAGGGAACTGATTTTGTGGTCTGATTAACGAAAGGTTGACGTAGTCTCCTGGATTATTTAGAAAAGATAGGCAAGATCTTAGAACAGCAGCCTGTGAGTGGAACTCTGCACGCCAAGCTTACCATAGTTGTTGTCCCTAAGAAGGCGAAAAGGAATGAGACTTTTTGAAGTGTAGTTAAGGGTAATATTAGTTGTATCTACAATGTTTCATTTCCTGGAGGATCTGGAAGAATTCCAAATGTTCAAGGTTTTCTTGCTGGGGCAGTAGGAATATGGGTGCTTGTTTTATTTTTCTTATACTTTTTCTAAGTTTTTAACTTTTCAGAAAAAAAGGCCAAAAAAGGCAACCTATGAGAGAATTACTAAAAAATATGTTTGAATAAGGAATAGTATAATCTAGATAAGGAATTGAAAAGAAAAGCATAAACATAAAAATAAAAATTACAGAACATTTCATGTAAAATAGGAGGCATACTAGACCACATTTGCTTTTGCCTCTTACTTAACTGCCTCACTTTTTTTTTTCAAGCAACTAATGACTCGTTAGTGCACGACCATGACCGATTACAGTGAAACATTGCTTTAGCATGTCTTCAGTGAACGCCTGCACAGACATGCATTCATTTTGAAAAGTTTTGGCCAAAAGCCCATAAAAGTAATTATGACTTTGCCAAAAAAACATCATGTGTGCGTGTGTGTGTGTGTGTGTGTGTGTGTGTGTGTGTGTTCATCCCCTAGAAATGTTACACATAAAGCTATTTCACTGAGGAAAAGAACAATCCAACAAAAAAATCCATCAGATATAATGATGAGAGCCTAGGTTTTCATTCTATCAGCAATCTGGCTGTCACTTTACAGCCCTTCAAAAATGTACTAAAAGGCTGCTTAGAGATGGAATTGTGACTCATTTTATATTTTATTTCAAGGTACCTAAGGTCCGAACTCAGGGCCCTGGACAGTGAAATCCCACTTACCTCTAGCGTGGTGAGGACATGGGTAACAGTAGAAAAAATAATCAAGGCCCAACACGTGTAAATGTAGGCGAAAGCCACTCAGGATTCATGAGACAAAGAGAAAACTTGGTTAGAACTGTGCCCTCTATGTCCTTGAATGTTTCCAGCTGTCTAAGAAGACTCTGTGGGGCTTCAATGTCTAGAATTTGGGGCAGCCGACAGGGTAGAGTCAGACAGATCTGGGCTCAAATCTTGGATCTCCCACTTTCTAGCTTTGCAACACTGTGCAACTGATAAAAATTTCTTGATCTTTGCCTTTCACATGTGTAGGTGTGGTAAAAAGAACTATTTCACAGGAACATGGTGATAGCTAATGTATTCATATCTTGGCTTGTAGTAGGCACTCCATGGTACTTCCCTTTTCCTTCCTAATTGCAGAGAGGTAATGCACAACGAATCCAAAACCCTCTAGAAATGGAAAAATAGCATCAGAGATGCATTTAACAGGAAACTGATATAATACTCTATCCTCCCTTTCCCAACTTCATAAAAACTAGTCAATTCCATGAGGATTATAATACAGTAATATCACAACAGTTATGAATATCTATTGAGTGCTTTAAGTTGTGCTGGGTCTCGTGCTAAACAATTCCTGTACTTATTCCTGTTTAAATCTCATGCCTACCTCTTGAAGCTGTATTCTCATTATTCCAATTTGGGGAGTGAGAAGTAACCTAAATTCATACTACTACTAATTGATAAAACTGAGACCTGAACCCACTACTTCTGACTCCAGGGGCAAGCTATGTACCTAATCACTAGGCCATGCCACTCCATCATTGTTAAAGATAAACAAGACAGGACATTCCAGAAAAGTACATCCATACAACTATTTAAGCCATTATGCAATTCTCCTTATATAAAACTAAACTCAGGCTCTGGCTGGGTAGCTAAGTTGGTTAGAGCGTCATCCCAATACACCAAGGTTGTAGGTTCAATACTCAGTCAGAGAACATTCAAGAATCTACTAATGGCCCTGGTCGGGTGGCTCAATTAGTTGGAGCATCGTACAGTGCACCAAAAGGTTGGGAGTTCCATTCCTGGTTGGGACACATATGTGAAACAACTGATCAGTGTTTTTCACATTGATCTCTCTCCCCCATCCTTCTCAATAAATTTAAAAAAAAAAAACAAAAAAAACTAAACTAAACTCTGTTTCTTACTATTCAAGCCCTAATTCTAAGAGTTTTGATACTACAGACATTGTCATATAATCTTGATCAAAGCGAATTCTTGACAATTAATAGCTGAAGTCCGATGTAGTAAGTCTGAGCTACACTTACTACATCACTTAAGAAAACACAGTCGACATTAGCTACAGAGCTTCCTAATGATCAAGCCAGAAAAATATATTTCTCTTACATCTGTTTATTTTCTTTGCCAAATAAATAAGCAATGATCTGCTCTAGCACGAAGTTTACCAGCTGCCTTGGATGCAACAAGCATGAGTTAAATTTTAAGCCAAACCACATAATTAGTTGAGCTTTACATATCCACCAAGTACACAAGAATAGCCCAGATGGGAGTGTGTTTAATAAATGGCCTTTATTTTAATTTTCACTGACAGACCACTAATGAAATACATTTGCTGTTCTTTCCCCTGGCTCTTGCAGGGAATTCATGCAAATGTACCTTATTCAACATAAAACTAGCTGTCATATTATTAGGATAAAATTATCAAAATAAAATAAAACAAACTTTAAAAATTAGGCCATGGCTGCTTAATTAACAACCAGATAACAAGACATTACTGCCAATGTATTCATTTTATTCCCAATTATCAATTTTGTGGGTACATATTTCTCCTCTTCCAATCAAGGTCTCACATCTCACTGGCCAGTAGGCAGCTGTCATTTTACCCAACTATACCCAACTGAAAGTGTTCAAAAATGATTAAATCAATTAGAATCTAGAAATCAAATTGTAAACTTGGCATATTGAATAAATAATTTAGAAGTTCCCATTTGTTTTTATTTTATTTGAAGGAAAATCAATTAATAGACATGAATAATGGCATAGTTTCTCCATCCTGTGGGATAAAATCATACCCCAAAGGCTCCTAATACTGTTTTTTTTAAATATTAAAATTCTTTCAAGCTATAAATAGATACAAAGAAAATCCTATTTAAGAAATAATCAATAGTGAGCTTTCATAGATATGCAAGATTTAATTATGGTAAAAATTAGAACTATTGCGTTGTATTCTCAGCAATTAACTGTCATTGCCAGTTAATTGTTTAAAAATAACAATATCAACCAGCTTGAATATTTTTCACCTTCACATTTAAATATTATGTTTCTTCTCACTTTTCATCACACTTTTCCACACAGAAACCTAAATAAAAGACGGTCATGCTACCAGATTTTTTGTCAGGAACAGGAGTCCCCTTGGTGCCTCCCTCAACTTCCTCCATGACAGGTTCCTGCTCACCTCCTCAGGGCCTGAGCTGTCTGCTGGCATGCACACACATTTTGCAGTTGCCTGCCTCTCTCATGCCGCCCATTCCTCACTTCCTGTCTGGAGACTTTCCCACCTTTCCTCAGCTCACTGGCCATTAGGGCTCAGCGCCAGCTGAGTATCCTAAGTTGGGTAAGATGCTCCATTCTAGGGTTCCTAGCACCTTATGCATGCATCTATCATCACACTTTTGATTTATATGACTTGCCCGCTAGAGTGTAAGCAGACCTCTAACTCATGCTAGACCAGTCTATTCTGAAATCAGAGCACAGTAAATCTAGTTCATCTCTTTTCAAGACAGAGACTATGCAAAGCTGGGATGGAGGCAACTCTGAATTTCCACATTAGGGAAAGCCAGTCTTCGAAGAGAGGAGAAAGGGAAGGCAACAAGGACAAAAAGCAAGAGGGAAGCCACACATCCCCGAAGAGGCAAAAAACAAATCAGTTTGACTTACCATTTCCTGGGTTCTGTGAGATTCTCACATGTCCTTCCAACAAATTTGCTTAAGCAATTTTGAAAGTGTTTCTGTCTTTAACAAGCAAATGATCCCTAAGACACTTATATAAAGTAAGTCTTGAATATTTGTCTGTTACCTAAATGGACCCATGACTGCCTTTTACTATATTAGGTCAGAAAAAGGATCCCCTTTCAGCCGCCAATACCTATCAGAACCTCCAATTTTGTACACACCATTGAAAGAATAGCGACTTTAAAAAGAAGAGAAATGGCAGTACAGTTTTACAAGGCTTTTGATACAGAAGGACCTTAGAAGGTATTCAAAACCTTTAACCTCCTCCAATTTCCACCATTTTAAAGATGAGAACAAGGAGACACAAACGGGTGACAAAACTATCCCAAAGTCATATAAAGTGGGACTCACAGAAGAGCCCAGTTTTCCTACCAGACAGGCCATTTTCCTCTCCTACCCAACATGCTTTCTTCTACCTTGACTCAAGCCCAACCAGGGAAAAATCTGTACTGTGACATGAGCTTTTAGAAGAGCAAAACCAGCGGTTTCATATCCTACGGAGTCTTCACAAGTAGCAATGAGAGTTAAAAATAAGAGCTCAGGTATTTAAGATATTCTGTTCTCTTCATCTTCATAATGAAAGCACCTTAAAGGTGTACTCAAGAAGCACCAGAGGGGCTCTCCATCTCAGCTGTAAATGAGCTGATTTTAATGGAGATATAAAAGACAAGCTCTCATTTTCTTTGCATAAAAATCAAGCCTACAGTTATCAAATTAAATAAGGAACCATTTTAACCATGAATATATGTCCCTCATATTTGAAATATATTATAATTCCTTTCACAGTTGGTCACAAGTAAAAATTACTTAAAGCTAAATAAAAAGTATAAAAGAAAAATCTATGATAAAACAACTATCAGCTCTATCAATCAATCAATAAAATTCATTGATTATTCACTCATGTAGAAGGATGCCAGCCCTTAATTTCAACACAAGCATTATCCTTTCACCCACCCAAATCTAGATGGTTATTTAAGTTTGTTTTCTGTCTTTTTCAGATTATGATAAATTATTGTCTCCATCTCCTAAAAACCAAGATGTTCTTGCCCTGACTGGTACGGCTCAGTGGCTTGAACACCAGCCTGTGAACTAAAAGGTCACCAGTTCAATTCTCAGTCAGGGCACATGCCTAGGTTGCAGGCCAGGTCACAAGTTAGGGGCATGCAAGAGGCAACCAATCAATGTTTCTTTCCCACATTACATTTCTCTACCTCTCTTTCTCCCTCCCTTCCCTTCTCTAAAAATAAATAAAATCTTTAAAAAAAAAAAAGATTTATGTTCTCTTTAAATAGTTCACCAATACATTGGAAGTTAAATCCTCAAGGGAAAATAACATCAGTCTCATAGAAACTGCTTAGAATGATTCCAAAATCAATATGCATTTTCTGGATTATATATTAATAATGAAGACCATGGTTGGCATAATACAAACAGTATTAAGATTTTTTAAGTCTATATACAAAAAAACATAGCTTTCTATATGAAAATAAAGTTTATCTAAAAATTGGTAAATTATGTCTTTAGTTTTTTATTTCAACCTAATGATTTATTTAACTAATGCTACTTTATTCAACAGAGACTCTAAAAATGTCAAAAGGGTATTTTTTCTTAACTGTTAGTCACAGAAAAATAAATAATAAGCACAAGTAGCTCTTCTCAATCAATTTATAATGAGAATGGCACTCATTCGTTAAATAACTACACTCTTGTGTTAGGAATAAGTGTTAACCCAGGCATTCTGTAAGCATCCTAAATACTGATGACTTTACAGTATTATCCTGAAGTACTTTTTATTTTCTGTTTATTTACACTCTGTTTTGCTTCCTTTCAAATGTTATAAGCTCATTAAAAGAGAAAATAAATTATATCATTAATATGACAAATCCAGGCATTTTCCCTAGTTAACCTGGTAGATAATGAGGGAACATTGTAGAAAAAAATATGGTTCTCAACAATAATTTCTCAATGTTGAGTTAGCATAAAATACACACAGGGAAATCCTAGCACTACTAATTAGCTGCCTCTATACAGCAGGTTGTCTTAAGCCTTTTCATGCATTCTCTCATAATTCCTTGTAACAACCCTATGGATACCAGTATTGTTTGCCATCGTACATATTAGAAGCCTGAAGCACAAAGAGTTTAACAAATTTGCCCAAGGTCATATACCTGACAAATAGCGGAGCTGAATAAGACCCAAGCACTCTTGAATTTATGCTATTAACCACTCAGTATACTGCAGACTTTATATGCTTTTGTAATAGTGAAAATGTTAAATGTATTAGCATAATTTAAAACAATTAGCATAGTTCCCACCCTTTAGTAAGTACTCAGTTGAGAGTAACTATGAGTCACTATAAAGGCTATTGGGTTGATAATCATGATCATGAATCATGATTCGTGTTACTGAATTATAAAATAAATTTTATAGTCTCAGGTATTTTTTATCTAAAATCCCAGTTTTTTCTGCTGAAAAAAATTGGGCCTCTAACTGTTTTTTTTTTTTTTTTTTACTGTTTCAAATGTACACATCTAGCATTCAGTCACAAGCATTCTACAAAACATAGTATCCATAGTATCACTTAGTATTTAAAATTTATGTCATAGTATGTACGTACCCATCTTCTTTACCCAATCATCTATGGAAGGATGACCTGGTTGTTTCCATGTCTTGGCTTCCATGAATACCGCTGCAGTGAACATAGGGGTGCATATATCTTTGCAAATAACTGTTTTCAAGTTTTTTAGGTAGATAACCAGAAGAAGGATTGCTGAGTCATATATGGTAACTCTATTCTTAATTTTCTGAGGAACTACCAAAGGTGGTGGGCTCACAACGCAATATAAAGATCATGTATCATAGAAATCTACACTTGAAACCTATATAATCTTATTAACCAACATCACCTCAATAAATTTAATCTTTTTTAAAGTTTTTAAATTTTTAAAATTATGTGACATGATTTTCAGGGGAGAGAAAAAAACATTAAGAGTTTTTAACCAAATTGGGATTGCAAAGATTTGCTGCCTGGTCTACAATTATGTTCAAAGGAAAGAAAGAAAAAGAGAGAGAGAGAGAAGGAGAGAGGGGGAGAGAGGGAGAGAGAGGGGGAGAGAGAGAGAGGGAGAGAGAGAGAGAGAGAGAGAAAAGAAAGAAAGAAAGAGAAAGAAAGAAAGAAAAAAAGAAAGAAAGCAATATAAACTAAGATTGTTTTTATTATAATCATAACCTTTCAGCAAGCTGCATTAAAGGAAGAAGGAACCCTGGCTGGTGTGACTCAGTGGATTGAGCTCTGGCCGGCAAACCAAATGGTCTCCAGTTCAATTCCCAGTCAGGGCACACACTTGGGTTGCAGGCCAGGTCCCCAGTTGGGGGAGTGCAAGAAGCAACCATACAATGATGTTTCTCTCCCTCTCTTTCTCTCTTCCTACCCCTCCCTAAAAAACTAAATAAAATCTTTATTTAAAAAAACAAGGAAAGAATGAAGAAAAACTGGGAAAGAGAAAAAGAGAAAGAAACGTGTTAGTTTGTATTTTGCAAAAGAATCAAGAGATGTTTGATGGTCTTGAAATCATGCCTCTAAACCAAAGATAGAGAACTCCAGATGGTGATTGATGGAAAAGCGAGATCTGGATACTCTACCAAGAAACTGTTATGACAGTGACTGAACTGCCTGTAATCCAGGAAATGCCTATAGTCTGCGAGCATCTCTTTCAGTATATGATCCTTGGCATTTATTAGGAAGCAAATGCATAGATTTGATTAGTTTCAACTGAGAAAGGAAAGAATTTATCTGACTAAAATTCACATGGGTGATCAAAACTGCCATGCACCAATACCCAATTAACATTAAGCAAAATGAACCAAAAACAGCAGTAGCTAGAACCTCTACCAAATGCTACTGATAAAGAAATTTTGTCTCTTTAGCATGCGATTTATGTAGAAGAAGCTTTTAGTGCTAATTTCTGAATGAAGCCAAGAGCATTATAATGAAATGAACCATTTTAGTGTTGAGTCGGTTTAAGTACCAGGAGTTTACAATAAGCTTCTAAATGAAAAAAAAAATCAATGTAATTAGTATTTTACTACATATTCTGGGGACTTGATTAGAACATACATATAATATGAATAACATAATGTAATATAATATATAATGTGTTCTCTGCTTTTCACTAGAAAGGAATTTGAGAATACAGCTAGGTAAGTCAACCAACCTAACAAACAATGGAAGCAGGACTCTAGAACAAAACCCTCTTCCCTAATGATAATCCCCAAAGGAAGATGGCTCATAATTTAGAAAACTAACAATACTAGTCTAGTGACGTTTCTTTTATAAATTTCCCAAAGGCTCCTATCATGCCATCATTTGTTTTTTCTGAGATAAAACGAGATTACCTGGACATGTTCCCAGTTAACTATTTCCTTCCCTACATCATTATCACCCAGCTACCTCTCCAATGCCTTACCATGTGCTAACAATGTCTCTACCTCAGGGTCCTCAGTATTAACAAAATCTATGGACAGTTAATTAAATTTTAAAATAAAAATATTTTGTAAACAATATAAAATCTTTTTATGCAACTAGATTAGATTGGAAAATGTCATAGAGTAATCAAAATTATTAAATTTAAATAATAAGATATGTTGTGAAGGGTTCAGTTCTAAATTATTTTAAAGCAACCATGATACACTGATTCAGAAGGGTGACAAGCTTCTCCAGGAAGAAATGACACACAAACTGTTTCACTTTTGGCATAGTATGGGAGGAAGAGATAACCAACAACCAAAGTAAATTTAAAAAAAAAACATAGGCAGAATACTCTTATCCTCATCAGAGGACATTTCTTCCATTGCTTTTAGAGAGAGAGAAACATCAACGTGAGAGAGAAATATCTATCAACTGAGTCTCACACGTGCTCTAACCAGGTATCGACCCACAACCTAGGTATGTGCCCTGACCAGGAATCGAACCTACCACCTTTCAATGTATGGGACAATGTTCCAGCCAACAAAGCCACATCAGCCAGGGCCCTAGATGAAATTTTAATAAAATTCTTAAATGGTGAGTAGAAATTAGCCTATCAGTTTAGCTGTCTGGGAGCCCCAGACTTAAGGTGAGTATGTGCTCATTAATCAGCTTTTATTCAGGGCCTTCTATTGGACACTCACAAGATGGGACAGAGATAGTGCCTAGATAAGCCCCCTCAGTGGAACAGGTACTAAACCCCATCTCATATGAAGCATGAGGTAAGAAACCTCCTTGCCCCTGCTCTCGGACAAAGGTACACTTCAGGGGAAGGAGGATTAGCAGCAAAGGTGATCTGCAGCTGAGGGAGGAGTGGGACATCTGTTTGAGCTCAGGTCACTAAACCGATACAAAACAGAGGCTTACAGGACATGTGCTACAAGTCACCCTTCAAAACCTCCTCACAGATACAGGTCATACTATGACTATGTAACAGGGTAGAAGATAGGAGAAGGGCAGAAGGGAGGGGAAGGGCGAGTTGTAGTAAGAACAGAGATCTGAAACAATAAGAAAGCTCCACCCTTAAAATGTAGGTGAACAAGGCTCTCCCTAAGACTGAGGCTACACCAAGAGAATCAAGAAAGCCTTCCAGTACTCACCATGACCCTTTACCAAATATGCAATGATAGCTCTGCAGCTTGGGAGTAACAAGAACACAGGAAAATGCCATTTGTAGCTCAGGTATGCAGGACCTGCTGATAGCTGAGAACCGAACAGGAACCCTGAATAAAGCTCTATGGTAATGCAGGCCTCATGTAAGCACCAAGTGTCAGCAGCCCTCCATTCAGATGAATTTGAAGACAGGTGCACTGAATGTAACTATAGCAACAATGAACCCAGTTCACCACTCATAGGTACTCAGGGCCTGACAGAAGAGGCAGTGCACCAATGTCAGGTGTACGTAGTACAATATTTACCTCCATCTTTTTGGCCCTTTAGAAATAAATTCAGTATTCAATGACAACTTATGACACATACACAAAAAATAATAATAATAAAAGACACATGATCAAGTAATAAGGCAGTCAACAGAACCAGACCCAGAAATAGTTCAGATGTTAGAACTATCAGACACAGGGATGTTAAAATAATTTCTATCAGTGTTTTAAAGGATTTTGTGAAAAAGTGGACAACATGCATTTACAACTGGGAAATTTCATCAGAGAGATGGAAACTATAAAAATGAATCAAATAGATATTCTAGAATATATAAATGTCCCCACACACGTGACAAGAATTCCTTGCACAGGTTTATCAGCTTAATGGACACAATAGAGCAAAACAGTATCATGAATTTGAAAATAGGTCAATAGAAATTATTCAAACTTAGTCACAAAGGAAAAATGAGTGAGAAAAATAAAGAACAGATCATCCAAGAGATGTGGGACAATATCAAATACGTAATTTAGCATATATGTATTTGGAGGACCAGAAAGATAAAAGAGAATTGGACAGGAAGAGTATTTGAAGAGAACATTTTCAAAATTAGCAAAGGACAACAAACCACAGATCCAAGAAGTTCAAAGAGTCCAAACAGTATAAATACCAAGAAAATCCCACTGGGCACATCATAGTCAAACTGCTGAAACCAAGAGATAAAGGGAAAATCTTGACAGTAGCCAGAGAAAAAGAAACATTTCTACAGACGCACAAAGATAGGAAGTAAAACAGATTTCTTGTCAGAAATTAGGGAAGCAGAAGATGATGGAGTCACATCTTCAAAGGACCAAAAGAAAAAAATGGGTCAAGTCAGAATTCTGTAAGCAGTAAAAATACTTTTCAAAAATGAGGGCAAAATGAAGATTCCTTCCAGACAAAGACTGAGAGAATTTATCATCAGCAGACCTGTGCATCAAGAAATGTTAAAGAAAGTTCTTCAAGCAGAAGAAATCTTATACCAGATAAAAATAAAATACATGAGAAAAGAGAAGATGTGGATAAATATGATAGACATTTTTCTTAATTGTGTGAGAACAGTAGCATGAAGGAAAAGAAAGAGAAAATAAAATATACTATGGTAAGAGTTTTGCACATACAATAAATATTATAATATTATTTGAAAGTGAACTGTCAAAGTTCAGGATATGTATTGAAAAACTATAAAACAACCCAAACAATTAAGAAGATGTATAACTAATAACTTGATAGGAGGCATAAAAAGAATGATAAAATACTCAAAAAGAGGATGATAAAAGAGAAACAAGGGGACCAGGAACAAATAGGACACATAGAAAAGAACTAGAATTAGATAGAAAAGATGCAGGTTTAAATACAAACACATCTACAATTACATTAATGGTATAAAGACTTCAATTAAAGGCAGAGATCATTCAATCAGATGAAGAAAAGCAACACCTGATTATATACTTTAAAAAATTGACTTTAAATATAAAAACACAGATTTAAAGGATAGGGAAAATATACCATGTAAATACTCATTCAAAGAAAGCTACTATAGCTATATTCATGTCTGACTACTTGAACTTATGAGCAAATATTGATAAAAAGGGGCATTCCATAATGATGAAGGGGTTTATTCATTACCATAATAATCCTAACTGCATGTACAATTAATGACAGAGTCTAAATATGGAAGTAAATGATATTACAACAGTTCTGTTAGTTGCTTTGGTTTGTACCAGTGACAAATGCTGCAGCAAAGCTACTGCTCCCTTAGTGGCCCCCACCACCTTCCTGCTTTGCCAAGTTAACTGATAGTGGTCTTGAGAATGGCCATCATAAGGTCTAAGATTGAAGACTGGAATACTTTTCTCTCAAGAAAATTAAAACTTTCATAGTAATGTATGTCCTAAGACATCTTTTAGCAACGTAGCTCATGTGAAAATAAATGGAAGCAAGCAGGAATAAACTAGTAGTGACATGCTGAAATTCAGAAGGGAAAATATATTTTTCCAGAAAATTTGAAATTGTATTATACTTTATGTCATTACTTGTGCTCTGAATTAAGAACATTCACTTATTAATTAGGCTTAAACTTTCATCAAGACGCTTTAAATTGGAGAGATGAATCCATGAAGCAAACAAGATTCCATTAACATCACTTTAACAGGTGACTATGGACTCTGTGTAAACTCATTATCTAACTTCACACCTTGTTCATTCCATTATTGCATTTTTGACAGGGAGCAGCTGAATAAAGTCAGGAACTACACATCTGAATTCAGGCAACAAGGAAAGGTGTTTAAAATGCAGAAAGAAATAACATGAACAACATTCTTGCAGAATAAAATATTATTTATTACCAATACATGATTTAGTCACAATTTTTTTCCTATCACTTACAAATCTCACTGCTCTACCTCCCTTAGTTCCTATCAAACAGTATAATGCTGTTAATAATGATCTGAAATGCATTGAGCTTCTCATAGCATCATATGTATGGAATAAAACTAACACTCCACCTAAGGAGATATTAAATAATATGAGGAAAAGAGAACAAAGCACAAGGTCTATAAAAATTAAATATTAAAGTGACACATGAGAGTTTGGTTACTGCAATGAACTAAATCTTTGTGCTCCCACCCCAAATTCATATGCTGAAGCCTAAGTCCCCAATGTGATGATGTCTGCAGGCGGGGCCTCCGGGAAGTGGTTAGGTCATGAGAGCGGATCCCTCATGAATGGGTTAGTTCCTTACAAGGGGTTGAAGAGACCAGAATTTCTTCCTCTCCCACACAGCCAGAAGATGGTCCCCTGTGAAGAAGGAAGTGAGCCCACACCAGACACCAAATCTGCTAACACATTGATCCTGGACCTCCTGCCTCCAGAACTGTGAGGAATAAACTCCTGTTGTTTATAAGCCACCCAGTCTATGGTGTTTGGTTACAGCAGCCTGAACAGACCAAGACAGTTACTCATTCCAGCAGCACTAGCTGAAAAATTTATATGCCTCCTTATATCCCCTAATTTTACATACCTTTCAATTTTACTTTGGTGCCAAATGTGAAAAATCAAATCCTGTCTCAGTAAGGTGATTTACATGCTTTTTTGCAAGGTTATTAAAATAGAGTTTTAAAATTCACTGAATAGAAATCTAACCAATGTTTCATCCACAAAAGTTAGAAAATAAGCCCATTTTAAGCAAATCATCATGGTCATCAACCAGTTAAGTCCCATGAGGGCAGGATTTTGTTTCACTGACTGCCACATCGCCCAAACAGCTGCCTGACATGTAACAGACATTCAGTAAGTATTGTTACAAGAGACCCTGCAGCATAGGCTTCTGCAGAGAAGAAAATAAATACCCATGAGTTCACCAAACCAAGAACTGTCTCAATGTAAATAGTGGTGACTGTCATCAAAATCTGGAGCACACACACACACATGATCAGGAACAAGAAAAATAAATATAAGACTGTATATGCAAATCCTTGAGCTTTCTAATGTCAAAAGAAAAAATTGTGTGCATTAATTTAACATATTGTTCAGGTGGGGAAAGAGTACTTAAATACAAAGCATTTTCTCATTTCACAAGTAACAATTCAGGGAAAAGATAATAATAAATGAACTTCTTTTGATCCACAGCTGTGTATACCCACAGTCCAGGATCTCCAATACCATAAATTCCACTCTTAAGCCAATCACCACAAAGAAAATAAAATTAGGCAACTAAGTAAGTGAAATGAGAAGGAAAGGATTTCCCCCATGCTTGGTGACATCTGTAACCCATATTTTATTCACCAGATAAAGTATTTAATCAGATTTGTGTCAGTTTCAGAGTAATAAGCTCAATATAATTTCACCTTAGGGTTTTACTCAGAAATAACATTCACAAATGAGCTAAAGAGCAGCGACAACCACCAATAAATCCCCGCACAGCTTCATTCTTCATTCCCAAACTGTATATCTTAGAATCTCCGATCCACCATTTATTACAATGCATTCATGCTTTTCTGTGCACTGTATTGTGTTCCCCCAAAATTCATATGTTGACACCCTAACACCTAATGTGATGGCATTTGGTGGTAGGACCATTGGGAGGTAATTAGACTTAGATGAGATCATGGATATGGGACGCTCATGATGAAATTAATGCCCTTATAAAAAGAAATACCAAGAAGCTTGCCTTCTCTCCCTCTCCGTCTTCCCCTCCCTCTCCCTCTCCCTTTCCTTTGTCCTCCCTCTTTTTGCCATGTGAGGACACAGTGAGAAGGCAGCCATTCACAAGCCAGGACTACAGCCCTCATTGGAGAAATGAATGAACCAGCACCTTGACCTTGCACTTCCCAGCCTCCCGAACTGTAAGAAATAAATTTCTGTTTTTAAACGACCTAGTCTATGGAATTCTGCCCCAGGTGACTAAGACATGTTTACAGGAAAATAATAGTAGTGATAATAAAACAAAGATAATGTTGCACTTCTATTAGGGAATAGTTACCTCTGTATTAGTAGTTGAGATATATACACTGTCACAGTTAGTCCTTGGCTTCTCCTGAGGAAGGTGTTATTGTCATTGTCATTTTACACATGAAGAAACTGAGGCTCAGACAGATTCAGTAAATGGCCCAAGAAGCACTAGAATCAGGATCGAAACCAATGCCCCCTGCCTGCAGGGTCAGAGTTTAAGTCCTAGATGTATCACCTCTTCAGACTTTTTAATTAAAGTCAATCAATCTACCTCCAAGTGCGAAAGAATAAAGATTCCAAAAATTACCTTCATACGTTAACAATATACACAAAACTATGACAGATTTCTTTTCAAAAGAAGGACGTTCCCCTCATCACTCACAAACATGACCAACTGTAAACCTCTGTCCCAGTTTCAATGGTGTTGTGTATAGCAGTACAGGTATCTCACTCTCTAAAACTGCTGGTGTTTGGGTTTAAACACAAAAATAACCACAGAAGCGCACGACCTGACTCCTCACCTGTGCTGACTTATTGCCAGGACTCCAAACTCCAACCTGCAACAGCATAGCCTAGCAGTAAAAGTACAGGTTCCAGACAAGAACCATCGCTACCACTTACTCACTTTGGAACATCAGTTGGTGATTTCACCTCTCAGACTCTCAGTCACCTCACATGCAAGTTGAGAATTATAATATCTCTCCCAAATGGCTATTGTGATGGTTACATGAGGAAATACAACTAAGAGCATATAGCATACACCCTGGCACTGGGGACACTGTACCACATGCTTCTCCTCCTGTCCCTGTGTTCCCTACTCTCCCACACTCAGCTCATCCTCCCCACCCCCTCCTCGAGGACCTCATTCTCAGTTTCCCTCCTGGTCCAGCCTTTCGCCAGTCCTCCCTAGGGGTCCCCCCCACCCCAATAACCAGAACCATCCTCAGGAATCCCTTGTCCATTACATTTAAAATGAATATAAAACCTGCCATTGTTCCAGCTAGAATCCTTTCCCCCACTTTCACCCACCCCCATATCTTCATTAGCAAACATACCAAAAGTGTTGTACACTCAATCCCAGCACTGCCTTACCACCCACTCACTCATTTATCCACTTCACAAATGTTCGAGCTGCTAGTGTTTGCCAGGCACTGTGCCAGGAGCTAGGGATACCCTGTGAACAAAAATAGACAAGGTACCTGTTCTCACAGCGTTCCTCGATGTTGGTTCAACATTGATGATTAGTGCCTGCCTTCCTCTCCTGGAAGGAACACTGCACATGGGCCCAGGCCTCATTTTCCTTAATCCTCAAGATATCCCTGGTACCTGGAATATCCCAGGCACAGGGTAGATGTCTTAAAAATGTTTGTTGAATGAATGGCTGGTAGGATAAAAGAATGAAGGAATGAAAACAGGCAAAGGAGGGAATAACTAGGAACAAAGACCCTAAAAAGAGGGGATTTTCTGGGACTGCATAGAAAACATAACTTAAAGTGGTAAATTACTAACACTATAAAGAAAATTTTTGTATTTATTAAAATTCTTACTTGTCCTCAGAAGCAGCCTAATTGAGCCACCACCTGTGCTAATAAATATGTCAATCTTCGTAGCCAGATCAAAGAAAATCTGGTGCCCAAAAGCACTTTTTTAACCTCTTTACAAACATTTCTTAGAAGCAGAGCCTCCTGGGCTTCCTCCCATACTTAAACTGTAATAAATTCTTTTCTAACACAAAGACCAGGGAGAGGCAGAGCAGAGGGAGATGGAGCGCTATCTTCCCCCAGAAAACTAAGGTTGCCTCTTCTCTGATGCCCAGAGCTCTTCCACCAGGGAAGCAGCAAAATGTTTGCTCTTCTTAATTGAAGTTTCACAGGTCCACACCTCACCTCCCCTGTTTCTAAATGAGAGCAGACGGCTGGGCTTCTGCTTTCTTCTCTTCCTCCCCTTCCACTAATTGTTTTATAATCTAACGTAGGAAAAGAAGGAAGAAAGAGTGAGCAACAGAGAAGGGACGGAGGGAGGGAAGCACTGGGAGGTCACAAAGAACTGACCTAGCACTTTACTTCTCCAGTCATCACATGCTCCATAGGTGACACGGAACATTAAAACTCACACAGATGAGGATCCCAGCCCGGTACCTCATCGCAGACCCCACAGCTCAAGCATACACCGGGAATTCACAGCTCTTGGGTTCTGGTGGCAATGGGAGCGGCAGCCACCCAAAGCCCCTCTGTGAGGGAACCAATGCTTCGGGTTTTCTGGAGAGGGTGCGTGGGCAGTGAGGAGGAACTGGGGGCTCTGAGTGGCTGTGGGCTGTGCCGATGGATGACCCCAGGACCCTTGACGATTCATGGAATTGGGGGAAAACAAAGTCAACAGAAAGACAAGGCTTGCAAGAAGAAACAGCAGTCCCCTGGCCCACCTATTTCTTTCTTAAATCCTGCTCCCTAGAAGCCAACATTTTCACATCTTTTCATTCCTTCCTTCTGTTTTTTTTTTTTTTTAAGTATTTATCTCCATGTTTTTAAATAACACAAGTGTATTACTCGTACCTGATTTTTCAATTTTTGACATTATCACATTGACTACTTTCTATGGAGACTAGAGTTTGGCCACCTTACATTATCTTTACCAACCACCACCCTACACGTGTGCACATGTGTATACACACATAAACACAAACTTCCCTTCCCCTGCATCCTTCAAAGACTACTCTCTCACAGTACTCAGTTAAATTAATTCTCACATTTCCTTATTATGACCATGTAAATATTGTTTGTCACCGGTTCACAGTGTACTAAAGTTACATTTTCTTTCCTGAACTTCACTGGAATATAACTTTGTGCCTATCAGATTGTCAAAAAGTAAATATCTAATATCACAAAGTATTCGTGAGAAGGAAGAACAAAGGGAATTCTCACACAAAGTTGCTTTGAGTATGGACAGCTACATTCTGACTATGTGACCTTCTGTGCCTCTGTTTCCCCCTGTGTACAACGAGGATAGTAGGCTAATTGTAGGAATTTAATGACTTCATGCTTGTAATAGTGCAGCACAGTGCCTGGTACATGGCTAGGACTAGAGAAATGTTAAATACCATTGTTTGCCAGGTCTGTTGACCTATTACATTCTTCATACCCCCTTTATAGCAATTATAACAAGTATAATCAAGTGTTCATGTCATACTTATGTTATGTCACTCTCCCCACCAAATTAAAAGCTCTTCAAGCACAAGAACCGTACTTGGTTTTTCCTCAGCTGTACTGTTAATGCTAGCAGAGTGCCATGCACAAAATAAGTATATGTTGAATAGACAGATGAAGGAAGAATTAGTGAGTACCTCCACTAATGCAGAGATGTAGGGTGTGAGGGCTAAAAGTTCCTTTTAAAGTACAGAATTAGAAACTGAGCTATGAGAATCCTACACTACACATTAGTGGTAAAATTCCTTCCACAGACTTGATAGTTTGTTTTGATGAAGGTCAAGCATAGTTCATAGAAGGGAGAATTGTCCCCTTTGAATAAAGAAGCCTGGCTCTATAGAGATGGGATGAAAAAGAGTAAGAAGCCTAGGTGACTGTTGTCTGGAGAGTCGCAAGACCACAGGGGATACCATTTCACAGTTAAAATTAAAACAGCTCTGGACTGGACCAGACGCAAGAGTACAGTTAGTTGTCACATCCGTTTGCTGCCTGGAGCAAAGCAGAACAAAGACAGGAGAAATCTTTTGAGTGTATTTGAGAAAAAAGAGAAAAGCAAAGGAGATCAGTAGCTCAGTCTCTGTTAAGTAAAGCTGGTTTGCCAATTTCCACATGACATTACATTATAATTGTTCCATCAGTTAAGGGGAAAGAAAAAAAGAAAGAAAGGAAATCTCATGTGAGCCCAAGAGAGGTCCTCAGGCTCATGGCATTTGGGTACTGGAGCATTTGGCACAAAATCCACACTCGAGCTAAGCTTGGGTTATAATGAGAACTGGGCTCTTTGCCTTTTTCAAGCGGCTGGGATTTACAGAGAGCCAACAGAGCAGCAGGCTCCACTAAATGATCTCCAATTATCAACTTCACAGTCAGGAAGGTGATTAAAATTTAATGATATATCCCAGCTTGTTGACATTCAATAGAGCTGCTATCATCTTCCTTTCAGGGAAAATAAGTGAGAAATGTTGGGGGGGGTGACATTTTTAAGGTAAAATTCTTCATCTGACAAGGTAGGAGGATAAATCAGCCATGAAAAGAAAAAGATCAAAAGTGATTTTGCCTTATAATTACTGATTTGGAGTCTGCATGTCAAATGGCTGCTATTTTGGGATTTAATAGGGGGGAAAATGATCAGTATAGGCTTCAACTTCTCATATGCTTAGTCAGGACATTCTTATCAGTTCTCCGCATATTCAAATGCCTATATTTTACACTTTTTTTAGTTCAATGGGCTACTAAATAAAGTTTTGCTGTAGTGTGAATAAGATGCATCACGATGAAGTAACAGTGTGTCCCTATGGTTCAAACTGAACATCTGCAAAAACTATACTAGGCAACACCCCAACTGTGTGGGGCAGTTTTCTCCAGCAGCATCACTGGAGAAAGCAAACAGGCTCCCAGGTCAGCCACATTTTTTGTTGGCCATCACTATCTTGATGCATGAGTCACACTGAAGCTGTGAGGCCTGCGTCTCTACATTAAGAAGGTACAGGCAACACTAAGAAAGCCCTAAAGATAATGCACATCAGACTCTGGAGAAGAACAGGGACATGCACACATGCATAAAGAGCCAGAACCAAAGGATGTGACTGTTCACTGGTGATCTTAAGATATAAATTACATCAGCGTGATTATGACATGTGACAAAAACCATAGCTTTTCCTGTGCGCTTAAACCATGCAGGCTACAAGATAGATCCTTGAAAGTCCTAATTATACTTAATCTGTATGACTACTTACCACAGAGACAGATCTCAGGGCAGCATCTACCTACTGCGAGCCACCACCAGCCGGTCTGGGTAGTCCTTGGGTAAGCATCCTCACCCACCCCAGATGGTTGGCCCCAGACTGCTGCTCCAGTCAAAAGGGTACCTCTTGTTTTTTCTTTCCCACCCTCAATTTCTTCCTTTCCGCTTCTGCCAAAGGACGCACAAAGAATCCCACTGATTAGCTATAACTGCCACATGGGCACTTCAGGTTCCTTGTGCCAAAAGACCAACAGGCAAGAGTCACCGATCTAAGCAGGAGTAATTGTCCCTGATCATCGGGAAGAGGTAGGGTTGCTATTACACAATAGAAAGACGGAGGAATATGTTTTGGTGCCCAGGTAATCCCCCAGGGTGCCTTTTGGAACTTCCCTGCTCAATTTTTATTATAATTAGACAAGTGTAGCAACTGAACCTTAAAAGACCATGGTGCTAAGGGTCTGGGTCCTCCCACCAGGTGAACCATTAAAATGAGCAGAGGTGCTAGTTGAATGTAAGTGGAATCTAGAATGGGTACTGAGAAAGGGACAGGAGTAGCAATTGTGGTCCTGAGACCAGCTCCAGCAGTGTCACTATGGCTTCATCCAACTCATCTTCCTCTACCAAGTTTCCGCCAAGAAGAGGTCCATGGAATCCTGGAACAGCCAATCCCAGAATGGATAGGCAAAACTGGATTCAAGCATCAAGAGGCACAAACCACCCAAATCTCCCTCCAGGAAATAACACCTGGTGCTGAGAGTGCGGTCAGCAAACCATGCAGGAACTGCCTTCAAGACAGAGTGCTTCCTCGCACAAAGTCAGGTCCTTTCCGAGAGTGACCCTCATCCAATGATGGAGTGATGGCCTGGCCATCTCAACCAAACTCAGGACAAACCAGCTAGAAAGCTCTCCATGAGGTGGCCTAGGCTGTCCCTGGACCTGCATCACACATCAGCGATTCCCTTTGCCTGATCTTGCTTCCTCCTACCCCCTTCCACAGGTGTTAATCCTAAGGACAAGCCTTAAAAAACATCCTGGACACTAAATTCTGTCTCAGTGTTGCAGAAACCAGCCAGCAATGGTCATCTAGCCTCAGTGTCTTCATCCCTAAAATGGGGGCAAACCCTGCCCTGTTCATTCCATAAGAAAAAAAAACCAAATGGCATAATCTATATATCTTAAACCATAAAGCCTTACACAAATGCAATGCTGCAATTACTATTGTTATTATCTAAATAATCATAACCCCAATTCTTCCATTCCCTATTTTTTTCTAATATAATCCAGTTTTTGATAATGCTAAAACTTAAAAATTATCAGCTGGTTTTAGCTGAAGGGTGGATTTACTACCCGGAAAAGGAGAAGAGTTTTTGGATATTTAAAAAAAAATCTTATTTTTCCTTCACAAATTAAAAAGCTATCTAAAAAAATAAAATTTTAAAGCTAAACAATACCAGCATTTTATTTTCTTTTTTTAAGTTATGGACTTCTATCATGTTGCCTATGCATTGCCATGGCAACAGAAAGAAAAAATCTTAACAAGTTTTTTTTAAATAAACAAAACAAAATATTACCCAAAACCATTGGCCTCAGTCATACTGTCCTTGGCCATCAGTGCGAACTCAGTGAAGCAGGAGTGGTCACCACCTGTTTTATCCCTAGGATGAGCAAACGGTCCAGCTCAATTCTATTAATTAACTCATGGGCAGGAAGTGGGTGTAAAGTAGCCTAGCACTTTCCCACTGTGGACTAGTGGTCTAAAAAGATAGCCTACTGGTTTGCAAATGGGTGCAGATACTGTATAGTCTGTGGCAGTTACTCTGGATAGTCGATGAGACGAGAACTTTCTGGATGAACTAGCTACTCTCAAAAGATCCAGTGGCCCAACTGATCATCTATGAAGACAGCAACACCCCACCCTCCCCATTTGACTTAACTGTATTTGTTTCATGCCAGATCCTGAGGCTATAGACATTCCCTAAATTGAAGCAGTTTAAAATAAGCTCAGAATAGAGACTCAAATACAATTTACCCATCAGCTGGGTCACTTGATATTGAAACTCCCCAGACAACTCTCTTCATCAATACTTGCCCATCCCTGTATGACAGACAGGCCAAAGGTGTCTGTGATGAAACTCCAGTCATCACTCTCATCTGCACCTTACAGTGGAGAACAGCAGCCAGTGGGAAGATGTTACTTAGTTCAACAGGACCCAGCACAGTGCCTGAATCAGTGAGGGGCACATAAGAATTTTCTACTGAACATAAAGAATCCAGCCTCCATTTTTTGACCACGCCACCCCCACCCCAGACCCTTTCTCAAATCCTGGAAACTTAATGAAATCGGACCAGTAATTGCATTAAACACTGAGAGCACACTGAAATTTACCTCACTGACTGGTCTTGAAAAATTAGAATCAGGTACATATAACTTTTGGGTTAGTAATATTAAAATTTTAGGTAACAAGTTTTTAAACTGTGTTCCATAGAAACGTCAGAGTCTTCATATATGCTTCAGATATTCCATTTATGTTTAACAATATATTTTCAATTTAAAAATAAGAAAACATTAAAGGTACTCAAATGTATCATATACCAACGGAGACCACTGACACTTATAAATTCATGTGCTGCCAGGCAGTAAAATTCCCCATGCTTCCCCTGTGGAAATACATCATTCTTAGAGGCTATATTTTACCTAAATCCTTCACAATTCAGCCCTGCCCATATTAGCTTGAGGAACAAGCAAACTATACAAGCAAGTGCAAACTATACATAAGTGTTCAGCTCACATACATATGACACAGGCTTAGTGGCACTCTCTCTCCATGGTTATAAGTTATTGTCATTATTATAAGTTTTCGGTGCTTTTTAGCTGAAAGCCCATGGATACAATTTTACATTAAACTCCCAGAGTTCATGGATCAGTGAGTTTTACTGGGTATTAAAGCACTCCAACATTTTTCATTTAGCCCAGGATTGTGTTGGTCAGCAGTTTGGATGGTTCAGCTGGGTGGTTCGTCTGTCTCTGTGAGCTCACTTGTGCATCTGCAGTCCACTGCTGCATTGGCACTACTGATTTTGGCTGACCTCTCTCCCATATGGGGCCACAGCTAAGACAGTTCATCTTTGCTGTCTGTGGACTCTCCTCCTCTTATCCTCCAGTAGGTGACCAGGGCTTCTTTGCATGGTGGTGACAGAGTTCAAAGAGCAAGAACAAGGTGTACATAGCACCTCTTGTGGCCCAAGCTCAGAACTTCCCCATTGTCACTTCCACTGCATTCATTCTATGGGACAAAGCAGGACATGACACCAGCACAAATTCAAAGGCTGTAGAAATATAATCTCCCTCTTTAGAGTAAGGGAAGAGTTTGTGGTCATTTTTGCAACCACCTACTTGGTGTTCTCATCTGTACATACAAAAGACCTCATACAATTGTTACATTAAATGAGATAACATATAAAAATCACAGGCTACATTGGAAGTGCTCCATAAATATCAGTGTCTTTCTCTTCTTTGTCCCCTTTCAGATTGAGAAAGTGAAGCCACAAAGCACTGTGATAAGTTTTCTTGTGTAGCTTGTATTTATCATCTTATTAATTTAAGATTCAATTGGATGCTAACCTTGGTTGTCTTTATTAAATAAATAAATGTATTAATTACAACTCTATATGAAATTAGCTTCATTGTATATACACATATATGT